>NW_015386393.1:5879308-5889031 GCF_001527695.2 Protobothrops mucrosquamatus
TCCGTTGCTTCTTGTCCTGCCTTCAGGCGCTTTGGAGAATAGCTTGACTCCCTCTTCTTTGTGGCAGCCCCTGAGATATTGGAAGACTGCTATCATGTCCCCCCTCGTCCTTCTCTTCATTAAACTAGACATACCCAATTCCAGCAACCGTTCCTTATATGTTTTAGCCTCCAGTCCCCTAATCATCTTTGTTGCTCTTTGTAGCTCTAACTGACTTCATCTAGTTTCATAAATTTGAAGGCCTGCACACTTCCCTAAACTTGCTAGCATGATAGGGGCATCCATAATGGAATTAAAAGATTCAGGATGTCAGCCACAACAGTATCATTGAATCCTTAGGCCTTTTTAAAAACATCTTTGCTGACCTAAGAAAGAGTTGTGACTGCCATCTTGATTTTTTTGACCTTTGGCCGGCAGACCCTTCGCAGCATTTCACACTGCCTCTGTTGCCTACAACCCTTCACCCATTCGGTTCTGACTCTAGAAAAAGGAGTCCTAATTAACTGACAGGTTTCCAAATGTTTAAAGGGTGCGGAGAGGTGTCCTGTAGCTATCCTATTATTAAGGAACTACAACTCCCAGCAGACCTTGCCAGAATAGGTAGGCTAGTCATAAGAGATTCTGGGTATTGTAGTTCAGAAACATTTGAAGGGTTACACTTTCCCTGTCTCTGAGGTTAACAAGTGTTCTGCAACAAAATGTTGCGTTGTTGCATTACCATAAACTGCTCCCTTTCAGAATCCCAGTCTGCCAATAAGCTTTTCCAGAATATTCCTTCCTTCCTTCCTTCCTTCCTTCCCTCCTTCCTTTCCTATTTTCTGCTGCTCTTTAAAAGCCAGAGTGGTTTTTTAATCTTTTTTATATTTTCTTGGGAGAGAGGGAAGAAATTCTTATTTTATTTCATTTTATTTTAAACAGGGGGAAAGGAGATTTCATGGGTGTTTTGCCTGCTTGTTTTGTTTCAGTTTAGAGATGTGCAAAATATTTTGACACTGCCACCCTGGAATCATCCTGAGCTTAACACAAACCCATCTGAAGCTCAAAAGCTCCGGGATGATAAGAAGCACATTGGGAGTCCTCTAGTAACAGCCAGTTTTGTGTACCTCTAATTTCTGCAACTTGTGAGGCCCCTTTCCTTTGAGCCTGTCATGTTGGCTGCATAAAACCTGATGTCCCATGATTGTTTTTAGCATTAGCGCCTTAGTCTCCTCTGTGGCAATGCAGAATTAATGAACAGTCTCCCGAATAGACTCTCTTGTTATGTCCAAAGGCATCAGCTGTTTGGTTGCTCAGAGATTGATCTGATCCAAAGAAAAACTGAGAATTATACACAGAAAATAAACTTCAGAAATGTTCTCCAGGGCATGGCTATGGGCTTCTGGGATATGGGAGACCCTCATGCCTGCTTGATGGCCCTGGGTCTCAGAAGAGGTGATGTTTACTAGCCAAAAATTATCCCAACACATCCCTTTGCCATGAGCAATTGGTTAATAGGATAATCTTCTAGCAGAAGACAAGGGAGTGAGACAGGCAGTAAGGCAGATAGATAAATAGATAGATAAGTAGCTGGCTAGGTATCTGAGTAATAAAGAGAGAGAGAGCTAACCAAACTATTTTTGGAGTTTGGAATTAGCAGCTCAGATAGGATTAATCCTGTTAATACTCAGCTCAGCCTCTGTCCAGAACTTGTAGGTAAGGACATTGGATGTTTACGATGCTCATAGCAGGAAGGAGATAGATACGTCAGGAGGGAATATTTTGATGGCACTGGTAGGTTTGGGATGAGCAATCCAGAGGGCCAAGGGTACCTTTTCCCACCCCTAAAATCTGAGAATTTAATCCTGCTCTTCTTTCAGGGGTATACAGATAGTCCTTGATTTATGACCACAATTGAGCTCAGCATTTTTGTTGCTAAATGAGTTCTTAAGTGAGTTTTGCCCTCCTTTACAACTTTTCTTGCCACATTTGTTAAGCAAATCACTGCAGTTGTTAAATTAGTAACACAGTTGTTAAGTGAATCTGGCTTCCCCATTGACTTTGCTTGTCAGAAGGTCGCATGACCGTCGTAAATATGAGTCAATTGCCAAGCTCTGAATTATGAGAGCATGATCATGGAGATGCTGCAGCAGTGGTAAGTATGAAAAATGGTCATAAGTGACATTTTTCAGTGCTGTTGTAACTTCGAATGGTCACTAAATGAACTGTTGTAAGTCGAGGACTGCCTCTATTTCAGAAGGGTGCTGGGAGGCTAACTGAGCAACTTCCCCAACCTGGTGCCCTCCAGTTAAAGCCTAATTCAACTCCATAAATAACTGGCTAGGGAAGACATGGACTGGGATCTGAGCGCTGCAGTCTACTCTAACACATTCAGGGATACCAGATGGGGGAAAGGGTGAAAGGAATTAGGAATTCAGGTAGTCCTTGATTTATGACCATAATTGAGCCCAAACTTTCCATTGCTAAGCAAGGAAGTTGATCAGTGAGCTTTGCCCCATTTTACGACCTTTTTGTTACGGTTATTAAGAGAACCACACCAGTTGTTAAGTCATTAAGCCTACCTGGCTTCCCCCATTGATTCTGCTTGTTGGAAGCCAGCTGGGAAGATTACAAATAATGATCACATGACTCCAGAACAGTGCAATTGTCAGGTCCCCCAAATCCTCCTTGTTTCCATATATATATATATGTGTGTGTGTGTGTGTGTTTAAATTTTGGATTGCTAACAAAGAATTAAGGGAGACTGGAATAGCTATTTCGAGCTAATTAGCTCTCATCAGCCAGACATACCCTTCTGAGATTCGAACCTGGGCTGCTTGCACGTTAGGCAGATTTCTTCCTCCCATATTTGGGCCGACAGGGTGCATAAAAAACAAACAAACACTCAAGATATATATAGATATATATATTGTTTTGGGGCCTGCCATTTAGCTGGGGGGAGGGGGGATGTTTGCTTTTGCTTGGGATAACTTTCGCTTTCTGCTTTCCTTCTTCCATCTCTATCCACTTGAGAAAGGAATGTGTCTCCCTTATCAGGAAGAGGGTTACAGAGAAACAAAAGCTGGAGAAGACCTTGAGATGCGCGCCAACTGGGCCAGTTATACCCACTCACGGTGCTACCTGTGGACTGGCTGGATTTCAAATGGACATTATGACTTTGGTGGGAGGAGGAATATTGCTGGTTTAATTACACCATTTCAGCCGGATTTCCCCCAGATTTCACCTTATGTAAGGTCCCACCTCAGCTAACCATCCAAGAAAAGAGAACTCTTGAAACAGGTATTGTCTCAAAAGGAAATTTTTATTAGGGGTTAGTGACAGTAGGGAAGCCAACAATGACAAAAACTAAGAGGCGCAGAGCTAGAAACATTTTTTGAATGAAAGCATAATAATAATAATAATAATAATAATAATAATAATAATAATAATAATAGTAGTAGTAGTAGTAGTAGTAGTAGTAGTAGTAGTAGTAGTAATAGTAATAGTAATAATAATAATAAAGTTGGAAGGGATCTTGGAGGTCATCTAGTCCAACCCTCTGCTCAGGCAGGAAACCCTACGCCATTTCAGACAAATGGCTGTCCAGTCTCTTCTTAAAAACTTCCAGTGTTGGAGCATTCACCACTTCTGGAGGCAGGTTGTTCCATTGGTTAATTGTTCTCACTGTCACTCTCCTTAGTTCTAGGTTGCTTCTCTCCTTGATTAGTTTCCATCTGTTGCTCCTTGTCCTGCCTTCAGGCGCTTTGGAGAATAGCTTGATTCCCTCTTCTTTGTGGCAACCCCTAAGATACTGGAACACTGCTATCATGTCCCCCCTCGTCCTTCTCTTCATTAAACTTACATTCTCATCAAGCTGAATTCTGCATCTGGAGCATATTGTGCCACAACTTCTGTGCTGTTCTTACACATGCCGGTGAAACATGGACACTAATCTCACAATTGATGCCAAAGGTACAAGTGAAGCAAAGGAAAGATACATGCTTGGCATCACAGGACAAGATAGAAAGACCTGCACATGGATTAGAGAACAAATGATAGTATACGATGTCGTCAAGAGAGGAAAAGAATGGAAATGGAAATGGGCTGGTCACATAGCAAGAAGAACCATTGATGGCAGATGGGCCAAGGTAATCATAGAATGGATCCCACTTGATAAAAAGCTTCCACAAAAGAGACCTAAAATGAGCCATGACGGCACAGTGGTTAAAATGCAGTACTGCAGACTACTTCTGCTGCCTGCCGGCTGCCTGCAGTTCGGCAGTTCAATTCTCACCAGCTCAAGGTTGACTCAGCCTTCCATCCTTCCGAGGTCGGTAAAATGAGGAGCCAGATTGTTGCGGGGGCAATAGGCTGACTCTGTAAACCACTCAGTGAGGGCTGTAAAGCACTGTGAAGAGGTCTATAAGTCTAAGTGATATTGCTAAGTGCTATTGCTAAAACAAGATGGATCAACAACTTCAGCAAGTATTGTGGGCCCAATTGGCAAAAGAAAGCTCAGGTCCATATAGGTTGGAAACATGCAGAAGAGGCCTTCATCCTGCAATGGATAAACAATGGCTAAAATGATGATGATTATGATGGTGGTGGTAACAACCAGAGAGATTGTTTGCACAAGCGCTTTTGCCAGACCCACATCCCAAAGCAGACACAAGCCATTTTGATCACCAGCACCCAATTCCCTTCGCCCTTTGTGTTTCTTTGGCACTGCTACCCCCGTTCATCAAGAGAGCAATGCCCTTATTTAGGTAGGAGCAGAAAGCTTTGTAACCCAGAGATGGCAAATTACATAAGCCCCTAATAGGCTTATAAACACAAGCTGCTGTTTGCATTCTTATTATCGTCCTTTGCCACCGCCGCCTCGCCTCACAAACCGGGCAGCCAAGAAACTACATTATAAAATTCTTATTATAGACCTTTGTGCTGGTACAGCAAATACTTTAAAATTTGCAATTGGGGTCAGCGCAGTAATTGCCAAAGAAGGAGTTCCAGTGGACCCAATCAATATCTTTTATAACTGTTTCTTTAGCGTGTTCCTGTCTCTCAGATTTCTCAAAACCTATATACAGGTTGTCCTCAACTTACAACCACAACTGGGACCAGAATTTTTATTGTTAAGCAAGAAAGTCGTTAAGTGAGCCAAGCCGGATTTTATGACCTTTTTTCCCCACGGTTGTTAAGCAAATCACTGCAGTTGTTAAGTGAATCACATAGTCTTTAAGCAAACCCATAATTGCACATGATGTTTCATTAAGGTTTGTTAAGAGAAGGCTTGGAGTTTGGCCTTGGCTGTGGTAAATGCTGAAATGCTTGTCACAAACCTGGGTAAAAGAACATGTTAGTACAAGTTGGTCCTCAATTACAATCACAATTCCCGTTGCTAAGCAAGATGGTTGTAAAGTGAATTGCACCCGATTTTACACCCTTTTTTGCCATAGTTGTTAAATGAATCTCTGCAGTTGTTCAGTTAAATCCTGCTTCCCCTATTGATTATGCTTGTTTGCTTGAAGTCCACATACCTTAAAGTTGCCAAGGTTGAGAAATACTGGTTTAAAAAAATGTTGTTACCCCAGTTCTCTTTACAGTCCTCTGAAAACACAGGTCTCAATTCCCCTTCCTCTGATCTTAAAGATTTTGGCCACAGAGCAGCTCAGCTTACATAAACACTGGTGCTAAGAGTTTCCGAAGGAAGAGACAGGTAGTCCTCAACTTATGACCACAACTGAGCCCAAAATTGCTGAGATAGTTGAATTTTGCCCCATTTTACAACCTTTCTTGCCACAGTTGTTAAGTGAATCATTACAGTTAAGTTAGTAACACGGTTGTTAAGCAAATCAGGTTTCCCTATTGACTTTGCCTGTCAGACGGTCGCAAAAGGGGATCACATGATCCCAGGGCACTGCAACCACCATAAATATGAACCAGTTGCCAAGCATCTGGATTTTGACCATGTGACCATGGGGGGGTGTTACAACTGTCGTAAAGGTGAAGAACAGTCATAAGTCACTTTTTTCAGTGCTGTTGTAATTTTGAATTGCCATTAAATGAACTGCTGTAAGTCAAGGACTTCCTGTATCCTATGGCATTATCCTGAGAGCTCACATAAAAATATTCATCTAAGCCCAAATAGGCTGTATTCCTATGACATTCTGATCACCTGTTGCTTTCGGCATCGGATGTGTGTCACCACAAAATTGCACAGCCCTAAGAAAAATACAGGTAGTCCTCGACTTACAACCATTCATTTAGCATTTGTTCAAAGTTACAACTGCACTGAAGAAAGTGATTTAGTGTTGGTCTCTGCACTTGCAACTATTGGAGAATCCCCACAGTCATGCATCCAGTTTTGGTCACCACAATGTAGAAAAGATGCTGAGACTCTAGAAAGAGTACAGAGAAGAGCAACAAAGATGATTAGGGGACTGGAGGCTAAAACATATAAGGAACGGTTGCTGGAACTGGGTATGTCTAGTCTAATGAAGAGAAGGACGAGGGGGACATGATAGCAGTGTTCCAATATCTCAGGGGTTGCCACAAAGAAGAGGCAGTCAAGCTATTCTCCAAAGCGCCTGAAGGCAGGATAAGAAGCAATGGATGGAAACTAACCAAAGAGAGAAGCAACCTAGAACTAAGGAGAAATTTTCTGACAGTTAGAACAATTAATCAGTGGAACAACCTGCCTCCAGAAGCCGTGAATGCTCCAACACTGGAAGTTTTTAAGAAGAGACTGGACAGTCATTTGTCCAAAATGGTATAGGGTTTTCTGCCTGGATGACTTTCAAGGTCCCTTCCAACTATTATTACTATTATTATTATTATTATTATTATTATTATTATTATTATTATTATTATTATTATTATTATATCATAATTTGGGGCATTTGGCAACTGGTATGTATTTACAACAGTTGCCGGTTCCAAGCTCATGGGATTTTCATTTGTGACCTTCCCAGCCAGCTTTCAACAAGCAAAGTCAACAGGGGGAAATGGATTTGATTAATGCAGGCATGTCAAACATGCGACGTCATGTGACGTCGCGCAACGTATCGGGCCGGTTTTGCCATTGCCGGCAATGGGGTGGGCGCGGCTTCCACGTGATGCGTCTGGCCCACGGGCTAGCAGTTTGACACCCCTGGTTTAATGGCTGTGATTCAGTTAACAATCGCAATGATTCATTTAACAATGGTGGCAAAAAAAGGTCATAAAATCAGGTATAGCAACCACCTTGGTTAGGAATGGAAATTCTGGTCCCAACTGTAGTCGTAACTTGAGGAACACCTGTATTAACATTTCTTTCTACGGAGGCTTTTGACAAGCATTTCTCACAGCCAAAGCCAATAATTATGCTAGCTCCAAACCTTCTATTAACAGACCTTGATGAAAAACATCATATGCAATTTCATCTCTTACGTTCTATAACCAATGTATTCTGTGCAAGGGGGAAAACATTATTATATTTAATATTTTAAATATTATAACCTGTGATGTTCCAAGATTCCATGTATTTATTTCAAGAAAGGACACAGATGTCCTTCATTTTAAAAAGTGCATTGGAACGTTGTGGTCTTGAAAATTCAAGGAACTCTGGAATAGAAGTTGATATAACTTCTCCCCAATAGAAGAGAAATGTGGACAGGATTCGGCCAACTTCCAATCCTCCGTTCCCCCCCCCAATTACTCCAAATGTCACTGGCAGATTTTGACAGATGGGGAAATTTATTAAATGTGTGGAGAATGATAATATATCAAGCCTTTAATTAATGGAGTTTAGTATTAATTCAACTGAATTGGGTTCAAACTTTTTTTTTTTGGGTGGCTTAAGGCATGGTTTGCCAATCCAAGCCATTTGATTAATTTAGACAAGATTATTTTCCTTTAATGACAGTGCCCCCCCAAAAAGGACTGAACATTTCTGTCTCTCCCTGCCAATAACATACAATAATCAGATTACTGGCTTGCTACTTGCATCTGTCTGTCTACCTCTCTGTCTCAGGAGTACCAAAAAAATGAATTTAGTGAATCACTATAGTTGTTAAATTAGAAACACAATTTTAAGTGAATCTGGCTTCCCTATTGACTTTGATTGTCAAAAGATCACAATAGGTGATTACATGACTGCGGGATGCTGCAACCATCATAAATATGAACCAACTGCCAAAGTTCCAAATTTTGATCATGTGACCATGGGGATGCTGCAGTGGTTGTGTGAAAAATGGTCATAAATCACTTTTTTCAGTGTTGTTGTAACTTTGGTCACTAAATGAAAGACTATAAGTTGAGGACTGCCGGTACATTTAGAATTCGAATAAACATTAGCTTATGCAGTAAGCTACAGTAAGAGCAAGTTGTAGGAGGTATATTTTAACCCATTAGTAAAAGACTGATGATATTGCCTAGTTGGGTAATGAAATGTCTGCAAGAAAACCACTAAGTTCAGAGAGCATCAAGGACCCTAATAATAAAAGTTTGTCAAAGAGGGTTCCAATTGATTTGTTGAGGTGGGGAGTTCCATATCTTAAATCAGGGGTCTTCAGACTTGGCCCTTTTATGACTTGTGGACTTCAACTCCCAGAATTCCTCAGCCAGGCATGCTGGCTGAGGAATTCTGGGAGTTGAAGTCCACAAGTCATAAAAGGGCCAAGTTTGAAGACCCCTGTCTTAAATCAATGTTTCTCAACCTCAGCCACTTTAAGCAGTGTGGACTTCAACTCCCAGAATTCCACAGCCAGAAATGCTGGTTGTGAAATTCTGGGAGCTGAAGTCCACACAGCTTAAAGTGGCTGAGGTTGAGAAATGCTGCCTTAAATGCAGGCTATGAAAAAGCCTCTTCTCTTCTCCTTCCCAATAGAGTAAAAACACTGTTTTTCTGTGTTTTAATGGCATGCTTAACCAAGCTAGTCAAAATCCCTATCAGTACAATCACAAACCATCCTAAGCTTGCTTAATCATGACTGAATTTAGGACAGCTCCATCCATAAGTTTGCAATTTCTCGTCTTGTGAGAATCTCCAGAAAGGGTTAACCAGCCAAAAGAAGAGTCTCTCCACCACATATTAGATCTGAACCTGGATGACATGAAAGGAAGATCTATAAAGTATTTTGCACTTGACGCCTTTAGAATTTTAAGATCTTCAGAACCATTTTTGTGTTGTAGGAAAAACAAACCAGCATCTGAGGTAGCCCTTACATGAACTTCCCTCTGGGCAGCAAAATATCTCTGACTGGCCAAGGAAGATGCAAAAACATGAACTTTAATTGGGCAAGATGAGAGATTTTCATAAAGTTAAATTTGGATCATTGAAATAGATAAAACTGGAAGGAGGGGGAAGAAAAGGGGAGCAAATGTTTGATTCAATCAAAATTATACAGAAAAGCTGAAGAACCTCCCACCTGTCTTTCTTTTTTTATCTCTCTCAGCCACTGAGGAATCAACAAGCGAGAAATATCCTACTGTTTCTCCTCCCCCTTTTCCAGCTCTCATTCCTTAATTATTACACTGGAGGATTTGTTGAAGTTATTTATCATGGGTCTGAAATAGAGAAATACATACAGAGTGGGAGGGGGGAAACCCCACTATCTTCCACCATGTTTTTGCATAGAAATTCTTAGTAGTTTAAAATACTGTCACGGAGATTTTTTTTTCCATGTAATTTTTTTTTCATCTTCAGAAGCTAGACTGAAAAGTTTGAGAGCGACAGAGAGAGGAGAAAGAGAGAAAAGGAGGAGGGGA
>NW_015386393.1:5889131-5921395 GCF_001527695.2 Protobothrops mucrosquamatus
AAGAAGAAGAAGAAGAAGAAGAAGAAGAAGAAGAAGAAGAAGAAGAAGAAGAAGAAGAAGAAGAAGAAGAAGAAGAAGAAGAAGAAGAAGAAGAAGAAGAAGAAGAAGAAGAAGAAGAAGAAGAAGAAGAAGAAGAAGAAGAAGAAGAAGAAGAAGAAGAAGAAGAAGAAGAAGAAGAAGAAGAAGAAGAAGAAACTGTAGATCTAAGTGTGGCTTTGATGCTTCTGGTTGCCCAGTAATTCTTCATATAAATCAGTGCTTAAAGTTAAAGAAGGAAGAGCAATCAATTCTATCAGTGTTTCCCAACCTTGACAACTTCAAGACATGTGGACTTCGACTCCCAGAATTCCCCAGCCAGCTTGCTGGGGAATTCTGGGCATCGAAGTCCACATGTCTTAATGTTGCCAAGGTTGGGAAACACTGATAGAATTGATTGCTCTTCCTTCTTTAACTTCCCAGATGCAATTCAGTTTCCCATTTCATAAGCCCACTGGATCTTCTTTTCAGGTTGTCACAGGCTGACCTGCCTCTCCGTCATCCCAGTCCTTTTCTTAAAAAATGACTTCCCCATTAGAGGCCTTTGTTATCAGTCAGGCCTGGAGCTAGCAAACAATCCTTCCCGCTGCCAATTGATAGAAGTCAGTATATCTTCTGTCCCCAATCTTGGTCTTCTTCTATCTTTTTGCCATTGTTTGGTTGCTTCTAAACAAGCCGCCACTGTGGAAGTGTTATCGGTGCATTGTGATTGTGCTCAAAGTAGGTTAGTGGGCCAGGAAGACAGGAAATGTTGCCAGCTCCATTGTCCTGCTCTGCATTTTCGCTTCAGCTGAGTTATGAGGGCTAGCTATTCACCTCTTCCCTGCTTCTGTTCCCATTTCCAAACCATCTCCCGTTCAGGTCTACTTCAGGAGCTCCCAACATTCGCAGATCAAGAAGATATAATCCAAATTTCAGAGTTGGTTTAAGATAAGGGAGCTGAGTCCCCTAAAATAGAATGAGCCAATTTTTAATTCTTTTTGTTCTCAAACTCAAAGTAACCCCATTTAGTATAAGATGGGACACAGAGTTATTTGGACAGGCTTTCAAGAATTATGTCAGTCTTTTCAGGAAGGCAAATAAAGAAACAGACACTGCCAGGATTCCAGAAATGCTATTCCTTAGTGTGGTGTATAGCTAAAAGAAAATCTTGAAAGTTCTTCTCTGTTCCATTTTCTATTAAACATATGAAGGCAGAGCTATTTTGAGTTACTTTGTCCTGCTTACTTCTATCTCTGGGCTGTGTGATCCCTTCTCCAAGTCTCTCCTTAACACTTTTCTCATACGCTCCCCATGGTGAGCTCCAAACTCCTTTACATAGACCAAAGAATCTCCAATGTTCTCTGATGTTCTCTCCAACATCAGTCCAACTCATCAGTTTTTGTTTCTCCTAATCTTTTAGCTGCCATGATAATCAAGGCGAGGATTGACATGATAGCAGTGTTCCAATATCTCAGGGGCTGCCACAAAGAAGAGGGAGTCAAGCTATTTTCCAAAGCACCTGAAGAGAGGACAAGAAGCAATGGATGGAAACTAACCAAGGAGAGAAGCAACCTAGAACTAAGGAGAAACTTCCTGATAGAACAATTAATCAGTGAAACAGCCTGCCACCCGAAATCATCAATGTCCAAGAAGAGATTGAACAGCCATTTGTCTGAAATAGTATAGGGTCTGTTTCTTGAGCAGAGAGTTGGACTAGCAGACCTCCAAGCTCCCTTCCAACTGTTATTCTGTGTCTGTTTATATTCTCCTAAAAGATGATATCCAAACATGATCCAAAATCCATAGCCCCAAGGTAGATCATATGGTGTCCTCCAGAAGTTTGGGACTGCATCTCATATCCATCCCTATCATTTCCCATCACTGCTAATAAGGAGATATAAGAGCTGTGGCTGAAAATATCAGGAAGCACAAAGTCACCTATTCTTCTTCTATTCTAGAAGCAAGTTTGAAAGTTTCTTCTGGTGGTAAAATGAAGGTGCTGCCTTAGAAAACAGGAGACAGTGAATTCTAGTCCTCCTTTAGGCATCGAAGTGGACTGGGTGACATTGGGCTCATCATTCTTTCTCAGCCCAACCCACAGAATGCTTGTTTTGGGGAGAATAGGAGGCAGGAGCTTGTGTTATGTACAGGTAGTTCTCAACTTACAACCATAATTGGGACCAGAATTTCCATTGCTAAGCACCCCATTTTATGACCTTTTTGTTGTTAAACTGCAGTTGTTAAGTGTATCACATGGTTGCTAAGCGAATCTGGCTTTCCCCATCGACTTTGCTTGTCAGAAATCTCTCTGAGAAGGTTTCAAAGGTGCTTTTTCAGAAGGCAACTGGACTATTATTTTTTTCTTTAAGGAAGACGTTTCGCTTCTCATCCAAGAAGCTTCATTGGTTCTGGCAGAATCGATTTTGAAAAAAGCATCTTTGGAACAACTATGACCAGGATGACTGAGAATCTCCGCAGACATCTCTCTGAGAAGGTTTCAAATGGTAACCTGGGAATTCTAGAAATTGCAGTCTCTCCAAGCAGGTCAAAAGAGTCAAAACGGCAATTGCACCGTTGTACTGATTTTTCTCTCTTCCCCTTCTTGACACATCCGGATAGTATCAGATTGGGAAAATCTTTGTTAGCCCAGCTGGTTTCTCACTGACAGAAATTGGAGACCAAGAATAAAAGAAGGATCGCAGCTTCACAAACTCTACAGTTCTGCTGTAATATACTCTCTGGGCTACTCCATTGTTGCAAATCTCCCTGCACCTCAATGTACCATTTTTAATTTTTACCACTGGTTCGCTGTCAGCCATCAGCATTAAAATCCACATTTGCAGTTATTAAAAAATTGCCCCCAGAGATGCTGAGGCATCTGAGGGAAAAAAGTAATATAATCCCAGATGTCTTTTCACCCTGATGTTTACTTACCAGCTTTTGGAAAAGTACATATTAAACTCTGGCCTTGTTCTTTTAAATGGCCGGTAAAATTATAACTACCATAGGCCTCTATTGTTCGGATCATTGGCAGAGATGAATAGGACCAGAATCTTCTCACATCACTTTCAAAATCCACACATATAGAATGGTTTCATGAGAATAAGCAGAGAAATTGCTTATTGCAAGGAGGGGTCCATTTCATCCTATGCCTTTCCTTGTCTGACGTCTCCAAACAGGTTGGAAACGTAAGTAAAACAAAGCTTTCATGGCATCAAAATGTTGGAAATGACCTTAGAAATCATTAGCAGCAATTCGGTTCTCCACAAGGCCCTGTGAGGCTCAACCCACGTACAGCAGCATTAGTAGCAGATTGCAACGTAGCTACTACAGTACTTAAATCTCTCTCACCAAAGATGAACCCATCACTTCCTGTGAATATTCCATAGGTATTGCCAGGAAGGGAGCCTGGCCTAAAATTTGTGTCGTCTTTTCTTGATACCAATCTGCAGGGATTAAGGCATCACAAAATGCAGAGAGGCTGTTTAGCTGGGATTTATAATAGCATCTTCCCAAATTTTATGAGGGTCTGATTTGAAATGTATATTTTTTTTACGGCACTGACCCTCTTCACTTAGATTAATCTCCTTTCTGTAATGACATGATATAGGGATTTATAACTTTGTCAAGAGAGCGTTCGCTATCACCTCATAGATAAAAATGACACTTAAGATAGACTTCTGTTTTTTAAGTGCAAGAATTCAACAACATTTCTAATTAACACATATTTATTAACATTCATATTCACACCCTCACCACTCAGAAAGGAAGAGAATGAGAAGGAAGGAAGGAAGGAAGGAAGGAAGGAAGGAAGGAAGGAAGGAAGGAAGGAAGGAAGGAAGGAAGGAAGGAAGGAAGATCATGTCTTATTGACAAAATAAAAACTTGTCAGTAAGACATGATCTTTCCTTTCTTTCTTTCCTTCCTTCCTTCCTTCCTTCCTTCCTTCCTTCCTTCCTTCCTTCCTTCCTTCTTTCTTTCTTTCTTTCTTTCTTTCTTTTCTTTCTCAAAGCCTCATTTTTTCCTCATCTTTTCTTTTCAAATTTAGTAATGTTTTGCTACATCCTGGGGTAACCAAAAGAAAATTTCAGGAAGGAAAACAGACATACAATATTTCATGTAGCTCCTTACCTAACAGAGAGAAGGGAGCACATTTCCCCAATAATATTCTCCTTTTTTAATGGAGAAAGTATGACGTGTTTTAATAGAGATTGGCTGCTTAATTCACTGGTTAATTGATGATTAAATATTATACTCTTCCCTTCAATTATTGTTCCAAGGCAGCTGGCAAAATGTTTCTTTTGGAAGATTGGGAACCTTCAATATAGATTCCTGCACACCATTTTATTGGCAAGATTTTTGAAAATAGTTTGCCCTTCTTTCTTCCTAGGATTGAGAGAGAAAGAGATTGGCAAAAGATTACCCAGCTGGCTTTGTGCCTAGGGCAAAACTAGAACACATTGTCTCACAATTTCTAGCCTGATGCCTTAACCACTACCTCAATATACTTAGAATAAAATAAATAACAAATGTGTGATCCATCCATTTTATTCAGTGTCAAACTCTAACCAATAGTTCATACTGGCAACCTTCCCTCACAATCACACAGCGGTGCTGTGCTTCCAAATAAATTCCTGTCAGAAACTCCCACTGTCATTCAGTTGCAATCTGCAAATTTTACAGACCAGGAATGATGACTGTGTACAGCATGTCTTGATAAGATAGACTTGGGGCCAGTTATGAGCCCTCAGCTCCATTTATTTCATATTTTGGCTTTTGTGGAGAGAATTTGAGGAAATATACTGCCTTGAACCCCCAGAGATAGGCTATACATTCCATGAAAAATAAGTGGTCAATATTGACTCCCATTGATGGGATTATCTATTTTTATTAAATGGTTCATGTCAAGTCAGTCAGATATTTAGATTGGATTTCACATTTTTATCCACCTATTGAGTGCTACCCAAGGAACAGGGATAGACAGATGTGGATGTTTGATGGGGTTAAAGGTATTGTGCCAGAATGTAAGCTTTTCCAAGTAAAGCTGCCTTTTGCAATTGACTGATAGTGATGTTTTCAATGCCGGTGGTATTCAAGTGGTGTTCCAATTATTTTGGGATTGCACCCAAGGTGCCTCTTGGTGCTATTTTTGCTTCTTTCTGCTACAGTTGGTTTATTATTATTATTATTATTGTTGTTGTTGTTGTTATTTAAAGTAGCATTTATTAAATTATTTTCATATATTAAATGTTGGGGGGGTGTCGTTGAACAATCTGAAACTTCATGAAGGGTTTGACAAATGATCAGAATAAAAGCCTGTGTGCTATAGCAGGAAAGGGATTGGAGTTCTGGGTTCAAATCCAGCTTCAGTCATGCAACTTGGGCGATTTGGGGACCGATCACTCTGAGCCCAACCTTACAGGACTGTTGTTCTGGGGATTCTATGAACAGATATTTCCCCTGTTGTCTCATTTAAACTCATCAAGAAAAGAAGTCAAATCTAACAAAGAAGGAGAGAAGAGAGTGATAGCCCACTGGCCTGGAGAGGGACACTGATTTGAAGAAGTCGGTCCTATTTCGAGCTAATCATTTTTCTTCTGCTTTCCCTTCTTTTGGAGACCTTCCCTTGAGAGCTTTTTTTTTGGGGGGGGGAGAAAGTCCTTCTGCATTGCTCCATCAACTGAGCAATGGTGGAAACTAAAATAGGAACTGTCTTCTCCCCGTTTGATAGATAATAAGTCTTTTCCAGGCAAAATACCTTTGAGGGTGCTGTTTGTAGCCTCTTCATTTAAATTTAAGGTATATTCTATAACCGTAATATAAATCCATCATTCCTGTACATTTGTTAGTTTGTCTGGCTTTTAAGCTGCATTAAAAATGGCTGTACATGTACAGTATTCCTGATCTTACAAAGCCAGCTTATATACTGCAGAATTTAAATCCGCCAGTTTGTGTGTTTGAGCATGAGCATACACATAAGGGATGGGGGGATGGGGACATTGCACACAGCTGGTTCATGTGTGTATCCATGCATTTTTGCTTCTGTTCTCCCTTAGCTACTCTCTGTGCATTATCATGATGGACAATTTGATAAGCAGATGATCAAGTCATAACTTTCTGTATATGCATCTGATGCATCATATATTGGATTTCTCTGGTTTTTGTTTTTTTGATAGGCCACTGATGGCTTCATATATTACAGGGAGATCTGGAGAGAAGCACCAGAATCAATTTTATTCTGGGCTGGAAACCTTTCCCACAGACCCTGTGGGAGAGGAGGCAGAAACTAAAGCTTATTACAGGTAATCCTCAACATATGACGGGTCATTTAGTGGAAATTTGAAATTATGACAGACCCACCAAAAGGTACATATGACCCAGTTCCGAAGTTTTGCCAGCTATCCCCCTACCCAGGGTCACGTGACCTCATTTTGGGCCCTCAGCCACCAGTATTGCATTTATGGCCAATTGCAGCATCCCGCAGTCAGGGAACTGTTTTTATGACATTTTTACCAAAAACTGGCATTTAATTGACAACAATGGATTTGCTTAATGACCACAGTGATTCACTTAACAACCACCAGAAAATTAGGTAAGTCACACATAGCTGACTCACATTACAACCGTCATGACTTACGATCGTAATGGGCAGGCTCCCTTACAATCGTAAGTCAAGATTACCTGTACTAGCAATTGTTCAGTTTCTAAGACTACCATATCTGGGTAGCAAAATTCAACTATTTTTCATTCTCCTGCAATCTAACAGTCATTCTGAGTTCCACAGCTTGGCTATAGTGAAAATTGTGGGTCAACTAGCCAGATTCCATATTGGAGCATAATTGCCCCATAGGGACAGTTTCAGTGCATTTTATGTGCTGTCTTCTTTTGCTAAATTTAGTCTGTGGATAACTGCAGGTCTCACCTGCCACTCTCTGTTTTATTCCCAGTCAGCAGTTCCTGTCAATGACTTCCAATTTCAAAACCATGCTTGGAAAGACTTGGTGTTAGTATTCCTGAAAGTAGGCCTTGGTTTGTTAATTACCTTTGATTCGTCATGTCATCTTATGACCCATGTTATTCAGTATAGTACTGGATGTCTATGAGGTTGTGGGAATGCATGTCAAACCTAAAGTCAGCTTCTTCTTCATTTCACTAAAGCTGCCCACTAGTCCATAAAGTGTCTAGAACAGCGGTTCTCAACCTATGGGTCACGACCCCATTTGGGGTCGATCAACCATTTCACGGGGGTCGCCAAGCAAGGCTGTCCGCCATTTTTTTCCCCTTTTCCGGCAGGTGCCTTACCTCCCTTGAGCTGGGCCAGCTGGTGGTCGGCCTGCTCCGTCTCTGCCGCTTGCCAGCTACGCCTTGGCAGGCGCAGGGGGCAGAACCATGCATACGCGGCGCTCCCGGGCAGGGAAAGTCCTCGACTTACGACCGGTTGGGTAGTCCTCGACTTATGACCGGTTTAGTCCTCGACTTACGACCGGTTTAGTCCTCGACTTACGACCGGTTGGGGGTCACGGCATTAAAAAGGTTGAGAACTACTGGTCTAGAAGAAGTGGTCTTAGTCTATTGGCCTGGTCCAAATTTTGACTGGTCAAAACAAAATTCAAAATTTATAAATAACCGATTCCACTGCTTGGATAAATTCTGCATGAGAGCAGTGGAATGCAGAAATATCAAATATATAGCTTGCATGGTAGTTAGTTTATAGCCAACAAGAAAAACAGTTCAAGTTTCTAAAAACTAGCGAATACACTTTATTCAGACATTTCTACAAGAGTAGCAAGAAATATTGCTAGCCATCATCTATTGGGGCAAGGAAATCTTTTTCCACTTCTTTCCTTTAGTCAAAATTAGTGACTCTGCTGATCATAAGAATATGAAAGCTTTCCAGCTAACCTGGATAACAGCTGAAAGCATGTCATCAACTACAGGTGTATCATGGAACTTTTGAAGACTATGTTATGAATTTCCAAATGGTTGTAGGATATTTTATCCCACTAGGTGGCACTATGGAGGTTGAAAATAACTAGCTCACTTCTGGCCCCACAGTCCTAGTTTTGAGGCTTGCAGGGTGCTAGTCCTCTTGAAGAAAATATTTCAAAGAAAACCTACATCCCACCTCTAAACAAAAAAGAGAGTTTAAAAAGGTGCAAGAAGGATAAGCAATATTATTGAAATGTAGCATTTCTTTCTCTTTTTACTTCAAGAATACAATGAGAGTATGATAAAAATACACATAGCTGGTGATAAAGTGAAGCGAAATTAAATTCTCCCCCATGTTAAGATGAAGGCAATCCAATGCTATTCCCCACAAATGATAAAATCAGCAAAAGTGTAGTACTGTCACTGGCCTCAAAAGTATTTTAAAGGGAATTAAAATAAGCAATGGAGTCATTTGGTCAATAGAGATTACACTTAATGACACAATATCCTACAGAGGTACACTAAATACTAAGGACAGAACAAATGAGTGATATATTAGTATGTGGAATTCATCACCACAAGAAACAGACTTGGTTTTACACAAGGAATATCTGTGCGTACAGATAGTCCTCAAGTTACAACCACAATTAGATGCAAAATTTCTGTTGTTAAGCAAGACATTTCTTAAATGAGTTTTGCCCCATTTTATGGCCTTTCTTGTCACAGTTGTTAAGTGAATCACTGCAGGTGTTAAGTTAGTAACAAGATCACTAAGTAATCTGGCTTACACATTGAGTTTGCTTGTCAGAAAGTCGCAAAAGATGGTCACATGACCCAGGACACTGCAACCGTCATAAATATGAACCAGTTGCCAAGCATCTGAATTATAATTACATGACCATTGGGATGCTGCCAGGGTCGTAAGTGTGAGAAACGGTCATGGGTCACTTTTTTCAGTGCCGTTGAAACTTCAAACAGTCACTAAACAAACAGTTGTAAGTTGAGGACTATCTGCATTTACTCAAGAATGCAAGCCAAATGGGTCTGTTTTAAAACGATATATTTTTCCCAATATTCCTCTAGTGATGATGATTTGTTGCTACAGTATACAACTATGCTTCTTCATCAGCAGCTTACCAAGTTTACTCTTATTTTGATGCAATGGAATTGCCCTTCATGAAGCAGGGTGTTTTCTGCTTTAGCCTTCCTGATTCCTGACTGCTATTCCAGGATAGATTAAATAAATGGGCACTACGATTACAATCATTCCAAGACTAAATTAAAACCTTACTCCAGGCATTTGGAAGAAAAGCTGTACGTAGCTACGATCTTAGTTCAGTTCATTTTTTAGTTTGGTTTCTAGTCTTTATTCAGTCAGTTGCTGTATGTTAACACTGTTTTTAATATCCTAGAATCTTTCTGGTAAAAGAGCAGGTAATAAATTTTAAACAAAATGAAAAAATGAAAAAGCACAGTATGCAAAAAAAAATAATCCTCATTTAATGAACACAACTGAGTCTGGCAGCTTGGTTGTTAAACGGAGCGGTCCCTAAGTAAAGTGGGACTGTGATTATATTCCAGCTTTCCTTGGCTTTACAGACCTGCCAAAATTGTAAAAGCGAGGATTGGTCGGAAAGTTACTCCATCGCCATCAAAGTAGTGAAGTCACTAAATGAGGCAGACACTAAACAAGGACTGAGACTTGTTGTTAATAAATATTTAGCAAACATAAATAAATGTTGTACAGGAATCTGTTAAGTGAATATAAATAAAATGTAACAGATACATTCTTGCTGGATAAGAAAACCTATGGAGAATAAAACAGAGAAAAGTGTACATGCAATGAAGAAAACGGGGGTTAAAAAAAGAAAAGAAATGACGTCCAGAGTGTTTTATCAAAGGAAAACCGATCGGAACAACACAAATCCAAGGGGCGGGGCCTGGACCCAGGAGGTGGGGCTTGGGCCGAAATTGACAGGGGGTGGGCGGAGCCCGAGCCAGGGATTTGTCATGTGAGTTTCCCATGCTTCTTGTACATACCAACCTCTGGAAGAAAGTAGGCTAGCAGTTCTCCAAGAGCGCTTGGCTGGGAAAGAAGGAGTGAAGGAAGGGGAAAGGAAGGTGTGGAGACGTCAGGAGGAAGACGCTCCAACCGCTTCTTATTAATCGTTGCAAAACACAAACAGAAGAGAGGAAACCAGCAGAGCGAGCGAGGGAAGCCAACCAGCCGCCCGATCCCACGCTGGAAACTTTATACCCTCCGCTCCCCGCCGTGTCTATTTATTTCGCCCCTTCTCCTCCTGCAAGGAGTTTTGTTTCCGACGGCGTGTTTTTTTTTCCATGCTATTTCCAGAAGAGAGATAAGAGTAGAAGATGCGAGGTAAGAATCTGTACGGATCCCTCTCTTGGCGTCCAGGTGGGAGATGATCGATCGCGTGGCCAGGCGCGATCCAGCCCCGAAGAGGGAGGGAGGGAGGGAAATGAAGGAGAGATCCGAAGTGTCTTCCCTGGGAATCGAAGCGAAGTGGGAGCGTTTCTTCGGAAGCAGGTCCCACTCTGCTTCGGGGCTTTCCTTAAAAAAGGAGCGGAGGGGTCTCGGTGCTTAAGGAGCTTAGTTGTGGCACTCGGATGTGATCGCGCGCGCCCTGCCTTCCTTGATTAATAAATAATCGTATTTTCTCCTGACATCCAGCTACTTCACTCGTGGGTATTCTCTTCCAAATGAAGCTGCCGTACTTTAGAAGCGAGATTTTAAAAGGAAGAAATTGCAACCGATAAACAGTTTTTAGCAAGCAACGAGGAAAACAAATGCATCTTTGGCGGTTGAATAATAGCAAACAGGACATTGTGATATAGAATAGAAAGGGATAAAATATTCTCCTCCAGATGTGCATTTTGAGCTCCCCTTTTGTTAAGCAACTTGCATCTTTGTTGTGATTATTATTTATTATTGTTATTGTGAGTTGTGGCGTGAGGACAAATTGTGTTAGGCGGCAAAACTCATTAAAGGATGGAGGTTTTTTGTTTTATATAATAACATAATCTGCAGAAACTCACATCTAGCACTTTTATGTTGCAGAAAGAGATCAATTATTTCCACATGCAAACCAGCATGTGTTTGTATGTGTAAATCCATCACTCCACCCTCATATCTGATCTCTTTTCATTTTATGGATTTCTTTTCCTTAAAAAAAATTATACTAGTTGGTAGGTTTTTTTTTTAAATGACCTTGTGATATTTCCTGTGAAGAAGTATTTTAGGCTTTATCCTGAGACAAACCCTAAAAATAATGAAGGAATAGATCCTTTTGCTAAGAAATAGATCCATTTGATTACGGTTGGATTTACTTTTGAATAAAGTTAAGGTTACTCTGCAGTCTTTTCCAGTTTATCCCTATCCTGGGAAGTCATTTAATGTATAATTTGATGAGTTCTATAAAAGACTTTTGCTAGCCCTCAGCGTGAGTAAACTGAAAAACAGAATGTAATCCGATCCATATTATTTTCATTTGAATGCGTAAGCATGAAAGACCAAACATATCCATTTGTAAAACAGGTATAGATTTCAAGAAGGGGGTATTTTTTTCAACTCTGGTTCTTCCGTGTTGTAGACTCTGCACTTGTTCAGAGGCACTGTTGTTACACTCTATGAGCTCTGACTAACATTTTCACATGGTCAAAGGAATAATTTTATTTGACTTTATTTTTCCCCCATCATATCTTATGTTATTAATCGGTCCTCCTAGAAAATGTCAAATAGGTTTTACAAATAGCTCTATACTAACTATAAAGCTTTATGCAATGGTGCTTGAGATCATTTTTTCTTTCTTTTCAATTATTTATAATTTTTAATTTGGGGACTAGAAGTATTTTATTTTGTCTGCATGTGCACAACATACAGCAAACCACATACAATTTTAGCACTTGAGATGGATCTTTTTTCACCTTTTTCTACAATTTAATGTATACGCAAAGATTATAGAAATGATATAGGAGATACAGAATGAAAGCACGCCTGAAATTAAGCCTCGGAAAACAAGGATGGGATAAAAAAAAGAATAGCAGAAGACATTTTTTGAAAAAAATCTTTCAATAAATAATAAATCTCCTATTCTGTTTGGCAGAGGCCCCTCCAATATGTTGTGAAAAGTTCAATTTTGTGTGCATGCTGATTTCCAATGTACATATATTGAGTTCTCCTTACTCTGAATAGAATAAGTGCAGCGGGGAGCTTTGAATATGTCCGACTAAAAAAAGGGAAGGAAAGGGAAGAAGACTTCTAGGCCATTCTCAGGGCATGAATTTTTGAAATTTTACGATGCCGATTGTTCAATATTAGGGATGAATAAGGAATCAGGAAGGAGGAACCGTTTTGCATAAACAACACTGAAGAAAGTAAGCAAAACCATGACACCCTGTTTTTAGAACTGTCACTCTTCAGCCACTCTGTTCTCGCTATCGTTTTGATTGCGGCGGCATAGAGGTATATCATTAATAAAATAAATAAACAAATAAATAAGGAACACCTTGAACTGGCCTTGGGCTAATGGTGCTTTGACACAAAGCTGCATCCCTCCCCAGCTCTGAGACAAGCACAGCCCGTTTTGGCCTGTCATCTTGTCCCACCCTTGCTTAGCCGGTGAATCATTCCATGAGCCAAATCATCCCTTCTTTCATCGCACAGCAACATTTTTATTCTTTTTCCTCCTTTTCAGTTCATGTCGTCTGCTGACCCACTTTTGAGCAGAGTCATGACTTATGGGATGGAAAACACATACCTGAATATAACATTTCTCAACCTTGGCAGGTTTCCGATAGGTGGACTCCAACTCCCAGAATTCTCCAGCCAGCTGGCTGGCTGGGGAATTCTGGGAGTTAGAGTCCACCCTTCTGAAACTTACCAAGGTTGAGAAACACTGCTAAAGGAGATCCAGGGTTAGAGTGGCTTGGCTTAAAAGAAAATCTTGCTGAACTCCTGTATCTTTGCTAAGAAAAACTGCATAATATCGAACTGGGTGACTGAGGCCAAAGGAGGCCTTGAACCCATTTCCCTGCCTAGGAGGGAATGAGCAAAATTGGACCAACATATAATTTAATTAATGCTTGAAAAACATTTCTTTGTAATCCCAAACCTGGCATGTTGCAGCATCAAAGATGGGGGAAGTCATTTCTAATTTTGCTTTTGGCTTAGAGCACCGTTGAGTGACATTATTGTGTTGCTCTTGGAAAATAAAGGGACTAGTTTTATTTATTAAATGTGTAGGCATCCTGATTCCCCATGACTGGGCAGCTTGCTGGACTTATTCCTTATTCTGAGTTTTTGTTTTCTGGTTGTATATAAAAAACGGACTAGGAAGAAGGAAATTACATAAACCGATGGCTTGCCTCATCAAATGCCAAAATAAATTATGTCATATTGCTTCCCCACCTCCAAACATAATTTCCTTTTATATCTTTTTCCTATCCTTCTTCCAGATCTAAATCTTGTATCTTCTGCAGCCTTTTGCATGTCTTTTGCAGTGCGGATGATGCAGAATGGGGTCAATTTTATAAATTTCTAATTCCCAATTTGAGAGCAGATTAGCATTTCAGGATATGGTTCTTCTGCTCATCCCTGAACATCACTGCAGAGGCAGAGGCACTGCTTTCCCGGTGTGTGTGCTTCGTTGATGTTTGTTTGAAGTCCCACAAGTTCCGCCATTTTTCCTCTACAGCGGCCATTTTAATCTGCAGCCCGGGTATGCCTTGCTGTTCTCAAGCATCGCTATAGTGAAGCGAAAAGGCATTGGGTGGGGAAGGATTGCAGTGTGAGAGCTTAAGGGTGAAGTGGTGGAAGGATCGGGGTGGAAAATGGAATTCTGGGGAAAATGTGTTCTTTCTGACTTTAGAAGTTTAGATTAGGTGCAAACCAGCATGTGAGCAACTTGTACAGTGCAAGAAAACATTGCCTATCCAATGTTTGGGAGATGAGTTTGGAAACAAAACAAACATTGTCTCCATGTAAATCTCTTGTTTCAGTGTAATAATTGCAGATGGTAATGTTATAATCAGTAGAAACCAAGAATGTATCTTAGTGCCATGTTGTAGCTAGTTAAGAAGCAAAAATCCACATCTCTATAGCTCTGGATGTGCCTTTTCCGTCTTCCAATCATACCTAGCAAAATATTCTTAGGGTGCTTTTTCATTATGAGCAGAAAGGGACAATGCATTGGAGGGCAAAGGTTCCCTCTTAATGTTCCTCTTTAACATAACATACATAACCATTTTATTTGTTTTTGTCTTGCATTAGACAGTTGTGCTTGAACTAGACTATTTTGCCCTTGGGGAACAGGGTGATCACAAAGCTAAATGAGATCATGTAGAAGTTATGTTCAATGCTGGGGTGCCCCTCAAGAAGTCTAGCTGAAATTTGCCACAGAAAAACAAATGCAGGATTGGTTCCTTCAAGCAAGGCTTTTGTGTTTTCTCTCTCTAAATGGCAAATTGGTACAGAATAAGATTTTTGCTAAGTTGAGGGAGAACTCTAGTAGTCAGTCTTCTAAGAAAGCTAGTATAACAGCTTGAAAAGCTTTAAAACATATTGGTCTGTTCTGAGATTCAGAAGTGGAACATATCTGGGTAGAAAGGTGGACAATTATGCTTGTTTTGCTCATCCCAAGAGACGTTGTAGCATCACCGCATTGGCGTTGATGTGAAAATGCGAGCTATGTGCAGACTGCTGGCTCTTCAGTTGTTAAAACACAGAATAGGGAGGTTTGTTTTAGTTTAGTCACTTACTGTGACTTTCACACCTGAATTTGATCCTGGGAGTTGGGAAGAAGGAAGACTAAATGTGGAGAGTGTCTAAATGTGGAGACATCCATGGGGAGTGGGGAAAAAAAATAAGATATAGCTATATACTGTGTAGGTAGTCCTTGACTTATGACCACAATTGAGCCCAAGATTTCTGTTGTTAGGTGAGACATTTGTTAAGTGAATTTGGCCCCATATTATTTTTCTTGCCAAAGTTGTTAAGTGAATCACTGCAGTTGTTAAATTAGTAACATGGTTGTTAAGTGAATCTGGCTACCCGATTGATTTTGTTTGTTGGAAACTTGCAAAAGGTGATATATGATTCTGGATCATTGCAACCATCAAAAATATGAGTCAGTTACCAAGGATCTGAATTTCGATCACATGATCATGAGGATATTGCAATGGTTCTAAGTGTGAAAAACGGTGATAAGTCACTTTTTTCAGTGACTTTGTAACTTCAAACGGTCACTAAACAAATTGTTGTAATTCGAGGACTACCTGTAATTGTTTTTTTAATGTGTATCCTAGCCACCATCTTGATCTTTTTACCCACCTCTGGACCCCTCTGCTTTTGTATATAAGCACTGTTATCCAGTTTGGTGATGGATGTGAATATTCAAATTTAAATTCAGTCTTTCATGTTTACAATAAATGCTAAGTAGAAAAATCAAATGCTGGTTAGTCTTTAAATGTCAGGCTTCGAACAGGTGAGATTTTTCTCTCTCTCCTGTAGTGGGATCCAGGTACCTTCAAATAACGGGAAACAGAGGTATTGTACTTTATTTAATAAAGAATACTTTGATAGGGTGAACAGAGGGATTTAAGATGGAAAAGGAGGAGAAGGATAATCCTAGCACTGAAGGATAATTCTAAGGTATGGAGACAACCTTCCAGTTTCCATACAAGAGGGAGGGTTAAGATTTGCTGCTAGGTGGAGCAATGGTGATGGGTGCAGATGTCAGGAGCCCAATTTCTCACTTATTTTCTGCAAGAAAGCAAAAGTTAAGGTTTGAGGAAGGCTTAGCATTCTTTCGATAGGTGACCTTGGAGGTCATCTAGTCCACCCCCTGCTCAGGCAGGTAACCCTATACCATTTCAGACAAATGGCTATCCAGTCTCTTCTTAAAAACTTAAAAGCATTCACTGCTTCTGGAGGCAGGTTGTTCCACTGGTTAATTGTTCTAACTGTCAGGAAGTTTCTCCTTAGTTCTAGGTTGCTTCTCTCCTTGATTAGTTTCCATCCGTTGCTTCATCAATATGACATCAACAACTTCAGTTTCCCCCTCCCCCCCAATAAGAAGCAAAAGAAGGTGTCACCTACCATAATCTAGAGCAGTGTTTCTCAGTCACAACAACTACTAAAATGCGTGGACTTCAACTCCCAGAAGCTGGCTGGGGAATTCTGGGAGTTGAAGTCCACGCATTTTAATTGTTGCTGAGATTGAGAAACACTGCTCTAGGGGGAGCAGAGCAATTCAGTAAATATGGATTTTTTGTTTTTAATCAGAAGGAAATATTCAGTGACAGCATCTAAGGGAACAGTATCTCTGAGATCACATACAAGGCTTTGTGTGACTCCTTTGTGTCACAACTCTTGTGTAGAACATTTCAAGTGGTGTATTCCACATTTTTCAAAGATATTTATCTACTTATTTCCCCCTCCCGTATATTTTTTTTATTTCTGTGCTGCTTTATTTATCTATTTATAGCCCCCATTGACGTAACCATTTATTTCTTGACATCATATCTAGTTTAACTTAATACTTGACGCTTGATATTACAGTAAAAGTGGGTAGAGGTAATTGTTGACTAATGAGCGGTGGTTTGCAATTGTTCAACAGGCACACACCCCAAAAGATGCAGTACTTATGACCCAATTTCAAAGTTACGACAACCACATCTCCCCCCCCCCCACTCATATGATCACATATTGGTGCTTGGCAACCAGCTCACCTTTACGTTCATTCGCAGTGTCCCATAGTCACATGACTGCAATTTCTGTCATTTTTTGCTGGTTTCCAGCATTTAATTCCAGCTTCCGGGGAAAAAACACCCATTAGGTATAATGTTTTGCTTAATGACCAATGCAAAAAAATGTCATAAAGTTGGGTCTGGTCATATGATGACCCACTTAATGACTGCAATGACTTATGACCATAATTCCTTCCTCAATTATAATTGTAAGCTGAGGACTACCTGTATGATAAAGGTACTTGATACATGTATCGGGAAGATGCACATCGGCACAAGAGGTTTGCCCCAAATACTTAATGTGACACATAAAAGATCTATGGCAGTGGTGGCGAACCTATGGCACGCGTGCCAGAGGCGGCACTCAGAGCCCTCTCTGTGGGCACACGTGCCGTTCCCCCACCAGAGTTTGCCAGAGTAGCAAATACGTGGCATTTGGAAGCGACAGGCCAGGAAGTGAGCGAGCAAGCGGCATTGGCTCCCCGGGGATGCCCCAGAGATGGCAAGGGACTGCCCCCCCTGCCCTGACCCCAGCCATGCTCACCCAGTCTGCCGTGACCACGGAAGCCACGCCCACCCAGTGGGCCATGCCCCCCCTCCCCGAGGGCACCACAATGCTGATGCAGCCCTGGCACTTTGCGATAAATAAGTGGGTTTTGGGTTGCAGTTTGGGCACTTGGTCTCTAAAAGGTTCGCCATCACTGATCTATAGAATTCCCAGTGCTGAAATATGGGTATGATGGCTTGTTTATAAAGTTTTGCAAAAGCATTAGGCAATTTCATGGACACTTTTAATACTGAGTCTCTCCTCTCTAAATATGCACCAGTAGGGGAGCAATGGGGAAAGAAAAAGCTACTGCTAGCTAGGCTAGTTAGACCTTTGACCCAGTCCAGTGAATGCAATATTTAATTTATTCCTTTACTTTCATCCTTTAGTTTATATCAAACTTTTCCAATCTAGGCATTTTCAAAATATATGGGTAACTCTCAGAGTTCCCCATCCAGAATGGCCGTTTCTAAGCATGTTGGGAATTGCAGTCTAAGGCAGTATTTGTCAACTTTGTCCACT
This sequence comes from Protobothrops mucrosquamatus, assembly GCF_001527695.2. Classification (NCBI taxonomy): domain Eukaryota; kingdom Metazoa; phylum Chordata; class Lepidosauria; order Squamata; family Viperidae; genus Protobothrops; species Protobothrops mucrosquamatus. Next base: position 5,906,914 of record NW_015386393.1, read on the forward strand.
TGAAGAAGTGTGGTCTTCAACTCCCAGAATTCCCCAGCCAGCCATGCTTCAATTACCAGAATCTGCTGGTTGGAGAATTCTAGGGGTTGAAGTCCATACATCTTCAAGTTGCTAAGATTGAGAAATATTGCTGTAACGATTAAAATACGCTAAATTTCCTTTATTGCTGATGGGTCCCAGGATTTCCTTTTAGGTAAATGTGCTCAGAATTACAGTTCATGTTTGCCATCCTATTCACTTTATGGGATTATGCTGTAAGCTTTCAGTTACAAACGCCTTTATTTGGAAGAAATCACACTGAACACAGTGAGATTTTTTTAAAAAATAAATGTGCAGAAGGTATTATACTGTATGCCAGCGTTTCTCAATTTTGACAACTTGAAGATCGATGAACTTCAGTTCCCAGAATTCCCCAGGGAGCCATGCTGGCTAGGGAATTCTGAGAATTGAAGTCCATACATCTTCAAGTTGTCAGGTAGAAAAACACTGAAATAGATTGACTATGCCCTTATATTGTTAAGCTGTTTAGCTATCCTGCTAGCTTCCTCCTTAGCTGGCCTAGCTGCAGCCTAGAGCAGTGATGGCGAACATTTTAGAAACCGAGTGCCCAAACTGCAACCCAAAACCCACTTATGCATCATCGGGTGCCGGGTGGGTATGGCCATTGGCTGGGTGTGGCCCACTGGGTGGGCGTGGCTGCGGTGGTAACGGCAGACTGGGTGGGACTAAAAAGTTAAATCAATCAATTCCAACTTTGCAAGATCTTTTTTTTCCCCCGCGAGAAATTGAAATTGACAGATTGATTGAACCTTTTTTGTTTTTTGCACATGGCAGCAGAGGCCTAAAGCGAAAAGGTTTTATAAAACCCAGCTGAAGGCCTAGGACTGGGGCGATGGCGCACGTGCCCACAGAGAGGGCTCTGAGTGCCGGCTCTGGCACCCGTGCCATAGGTTCGCCACCACTGGCCTAGAGGTACTACTTACCCAATCAAGTTGTTGTAATTCTTGCGGGGATAATCTACTTGTAATATTTTGAGGATTTGGAAGAGCAGGATTTCAAACATATTTCAATAGAGAGTTAATTTTTTTATTGCAAACAGTGCCTAAAATGATGTCCCTAAATATCAACTGAGTATCCACCTGTCAGTCTAGGCGGGGTATCAGAACCTATTTTGCTCCAGTGAGAACAAAACCTGTCCCTGCTTGACTATTATACCTCTCGAGAAGTTCATCTTGCAGGCCTTGCAGAATTCCTAGCCAACTAAAATCACATTTTGGGAGAATGTTGAAAGTCACAAGCCCAATGTGGGACATTTCAGTTTGTGTTAAACCTATGTTTTCCACTCGTATCTTTCCTAGAGGTTGGAAAACACAGCTTCTGCACATGTGGAGCATTCACAGAATTGCCGTAAAGAAAAGCAACACAATTCCTTTTACCCAAATTTTCAAAGGAGAGAAGGCAGAAGGTTTTGGGAGAAAGAGCTTGACCAAAGCAGTTGTCCCAATATAACATCAGTTTTGACAGAGCACATTTCCAAGGAGTAAATCTTGATTCTAGATTCTTCATTCCCTGACGTGTTCTTTTTCATCATTTAGGAGTCTAGAAAAACCGAGATGTCTGTCAAATTTCCTTGTCTTTTACATAAACCCGTTGACTCGACAGGACCATAGCTCTTTCCCATTTGGCTTGCTTAAGCAAACAAGCTGGCTGAGTGGGCAGCAGGAATCCAGCCTATTGAAAGGCATACAGAATGTGCAGAAAATATTAAAAAACACAACAAAACCACAATGGGATAGATTGGGCCTCTCTTTCCCCTATCAGAATTCCTAGAAATACTGAGATGTTTCCGGTGTGTGTGTGTGTGTGTGCGCGTGTAAACATGTGTACGTGTTAATTTGCTTGGTGTGTTCAGTTGGGGATTTCTTTATCCAAGGAACAAAGCGGATGGTCTCCCTTGCGGTTTGTAAGAGATTTACAACATGCTCAGGCAGATTTCAGATTATTTAAAGCCAGGCTGGCTGATTGGGATCTGCGAGTAGGGGAGGATTGAAGCCAAATACAGATTTTAGCATCACAATTGTTTTAGCCTTCCTGTCAGCTGCTAAACCATCCCATAAATCAAAACAAATTTGTAAACTGAAGAGGGGTGTCAAGGATTTGACCTTTCATCTTTTGATCTTTCACCTGTTGTCTTTTGCAACCATTTGGGTCATTCTGTGGTGGGGTTCTTTTAAAAATTCAGTAGGTGGCCAAGTCCTGCCTACTCTTCCTTTAAAAAAAACTTTGCAGGGAGATGATGGTTTTTGATTTTATTTATTTATTTTTTTTGTCTGTAGGCAAAAGGTGACACAGAAGTGTGTCAGCAACTGGGAAGGACACAATATTGTGGGCAAGTGATTTACGTAGAGTGACTTGGGAGGCTACTTTAAATTAATGTTGAGTTTTGTTTTGGGCTGCTGTGGAGATCCACATTCTTGTATTCCCAACATTTTATTGCAATTTGGATAGAGCAGTATTTCTCAAGTATGGCCACTCTAAGATGCATGGACTTTAAGTCCCAGAATGCATCAGCCTGGTGGGGGAATTCTGGGAGTTGAAGTCCGTGTATTTTAAAGTAGCTAACTTTGAGGAACACTGGAATAAGTTTTTAAAACCAGATAGCCAACCTAGTGAAACTGGGGTGAAATAGTCCTGCTATAAATCCTTGAAATTCATCTTATGGACAAGTGATTTGCTTAGCATCACGCTATGGTAATACCTCTGACCTATTTTAAAGGGTTATTGAACATAATTATTTCTGTAATGAGGGTGGCACCTCAAAAAGATAGGGCTAATAAGGTAATGATGACTGGAATTAAGTTCAAACCCCTACTCAGTTATGGTGAAATAGATCAGTGGTTTCTCTCCCTATTCTGCCCTACACTAAAAGGCTGTTGAGTGGATAAGGCTGGAAAACCACTTATACTTTCTTTAGCACTCCTTAGGTGTGATAAAAACATAATACATACATTTATGAAGTTAAATAATTAAGTCTAAAAAGAAAAGGCCCATGTGTTTTTAATGTGATTTATTAAATTTTGAAAAACCTGAATAAAAGATAAACAAGGAAGAAAATAGAAAAAAACAGGCAAAAAGCAAGATAAAAGTGAGAAAAAAGGGAAAAGTAAAGAAAAAAGAAAGAGAATGGTTTCTGACTTTCTTTGGTACAATATAGATAAAAAATACATCCAACTCTTACTCTAAAATTAACAATAGTCTACCCCCAGAATTCTAATAGTTGAATCCCCAAATTAGAATTAAATTTCTCTTAGTTTCTCGGAAGTCCACTTAACAATTCATCACTGTTTCTTACAATACACCAGATACCTCTTCATTCCATACCTTAGCTTATTTTCTATAAACTCATCTCTAAATCTTCAACTCTCCTTATTAAATCAGCAAAGATGTAACTGGCAAAAATACCTAACAACATAAATATAAAAACTCCTTTCCCATTTAGTCTATGTTCCCCTTATTCCTCCATTCACAATTAAACATTACAAAAAAAAGAAATTAAAAATTATTAATTACCAAAAGTTATCACCCCTTATTTAGATATTAGACATTTATAAAAGAAGCACTATCCAATCCAAATAACCATTCAACATCATCAGAAATCAGAATTCATTATTTAACTAGATAAAACAATGAAAGAAAAGCCCCATTTCAACTAGACTGGCTCACCAAACACCGCCAATAAGAAAGCTATCAGAGGACATTAAATGAGTAAATTCTGTTTTGGAGCTTCCAAGGAATCTAGTAATTCAGAAATATATGAAAATTGTCTGTACGAATATTTGCATAATGGGTAGACTCTATTCTTTACTACATTGTTAAGGGGACAGCTGAAAATATATAAGAGCCTTTAGGATGTTTTGAATTTCAGTCTGCAATCAACAATATCTATTTTCTTCTTTAGAAATAAATGTAAAAAGCTCCACTTTTCTAGCTCTTATTAAGAAACACAAACACATTAGAAAATAATCCACAAAATGGCCAAAGCTGCTATAGGGTGATAATTATTGCTTACAGCATTAGACTTGGTTAAAGCACTGAGGAAAAGCCATGATGTTCTTGCAGTGCTAAGGACTAGAAACCTGTTTTTTTAACATTCTAGTTTTATTGGTTCGTTACATTTCCCAGTTCCTAGTTGCCAAAGATTGATTTCTCAGCACTTTTATTTATGGTCGTCTCATTGTAGGAGGAGAACCATGTTAGCCTGCATAAAAGCTTATACCTTCTCGTAAAAATTGGCTTATTGGGAAAATAATGTTCTTCCCAGCATTTTATAAGGAGAGAAGGAAATGAGTGACAGGAGATTTGTAAAATCTTAAAAACTAGCAAAATGTGAAAGAGAGCTTTGTTTTCTTACATGCTCTAAAAAAGAATCTGAGTATAGGTTTGTTTGTTTGTTTATGCATGCAATATGGATTTTGTAGTGTAGCTTTATACCTATATAAACTATAGGTTTGCCATGCATACTTCCCCATATCTTTAAGATTGGTTTTAACTATGGAGTTAGAGCTTCTTTTGAAGTCTTGCAATGGCTGCAGTTTTCTTGGCAAAATTTTTCGGAAGCCATTTACCTTTGCCTTCTTCCTAGGGATGAGGGAGAGGGAGAGACAGGCCCAAAGTCACCAGGTTGGCATTCATGCCATAGGCAGACCTAGAAATCACCGTCTTCCCATTTCTGGTCCAGTGCCTTTAACTACAAGCATCAAACTGGCTCTCTCAAATTATGTACTCTTCCTTTCTGATAACTCCTTCTTATATAACAGACCTTATGCAACCCTACCTTTGTACAGACATTCAGATTTAATTTGATCTTCCTTCTCTCTCCTTGACTGCTTCTTATGATTTTTCTTTTGTCTTTAATTTGTATTCCACTGCGGTTTCCCATCTCATCCCTTTGCAATGAATCTAACCTAAATTGATTCTTTTGTTTTACCATTAAAAGTTGGGTTTTGGATCATATAGGTAGTCCTCGACTTACGACCACAACTGAGCCCAAAGTTTCTATTGCTAAGTGAGTGAATTTGTTGCTAAGTGAATTTTGCCCCATTTTACAACCTTTTATGCAACAGTTGTTAAGTGAATCATTGCAGTTGTTAAGTTAGTAACACGGTTGTTAAGTGAATCTGGCTTTCCCATTGACTTTGCTTGTCAGAAGATTGCACATGCCCCCCCCCTGGACACTGCAATCGTCATAAATATGAGTCAATTGCCAAGTGTCTGAATTTTGATCATGTGACCATGGGGATGCTACAATTGTCATAAATGTGAGAAATGGTCATAAATCATTTTTTTCAGTGCCATTGTAACTTTGCACGGTCACTAAATGAACTGTTGTAGAGGATTACCTGTATTTGTATTTCTATATCCCACCCTTACTTCAACAAGTGTTTTTTTCTTACCATTCCTTATCAACTTTAAGATGTGTGAACTTCAACTTCCAGAATTCCACCTATTCCTTAGCCATGCTGACTGGGGAATTATGGGAATTGAAGTCCACACATTTTACCTTATCCGGTATTATCTTTGGACAGCAGCTTTGTCACATCATTAAATTCATCCAAGAGAGCTTCGTGGCTGAGTGAAATTTGAACATTGGTTTCCCCAATTTGATTACATTACAGTTGCTTCATCCACGATTGCTTAAATTTATTTGATGGAAATTGATATGATCTTTCCCTCCCAGACTAATAAGCAAACTGGAAAATAATTATCCTTTGGATTGCACAGTCCTTTAATATCTACAGTGGGCAGTATATCTCACTGTACCAAAATCTACATCATTCCAATTAAAAAAATTAAATGCATATTAGATGAGGTATGTCAGTATAGATGCACTTTGGGGGGAAAATGATGTTTTAAAACATGTTCCAGTTCAACATTTTATGCAGATTTAATCTTCCCCCCTTGCAAATTAATATGGGATTGGAACACAGGGAAAAACATTATTTTGGCATCCCTCAAATATTTATTTTGGCATCAATGCCTCTGCTTGATACAACTCCTGTGTATTGCTATAATTTCCCAACTTGCCTGATTTTAAAGTACTTGCCCAGCTTTATAGGATGTGATACCTTCTAGGTGGAGACATCTATAACTCACGAAAGAAATCACATGATAACATGGCTTTGGAAGCTGCCAAAGGAACTTGCCCTATGTCTTCCATCACCATCCATTGAGGTTAAGAAAGAAAAAAAAAGCTGGTTACACTGTAGTGCAGCGGTTCTCAACCTATGGGTCGCGACCCCATTTGGGGTCGATTGACCATTTCACGGGGGTCGCCAAGCAAGGCTGTCCGCCATTTTTTTCCCCTTTTCCGGCGGGTGCCTTACCTCCCTTGAGCTGGGCCAGCTGGTGGTCGGCCTGCTCCGTCTCTGCCGCTTGTCAGCTACGCCTCGGCCGGCGCAGGGGGCGGAACCACGCATGCGCGGCACTCCCGGGCAGGGAAAGTCCTCGACTTAAGATCGGTTGGGTAGTCCTCGACTTACGACCGGTTGGGGGTTGCGGCATTAAAAAGGTTGAGAACCACTGCTGTAGTGCAAATTGAGAGATTTTTGTGGGGTCATTTGTGATCTGTGAGCTTGGCAGATGTTTTGTTACCAAACTAGTTAAAATCATCAGTGTTAGAAGGAGCTGAGATTGCTCTCTTTTTACAACATACTAGCACTAGCATGGCTGGCTCAGGAATTCTGGGAGTTGAAGTCCAGAGGTCATAAAGGGGCCATCGTTCCCACTGCTGTCCTAGACTCACAGCTGTTGCTTGAAGAGCAGGTGGCAGCTGTGGCTACAAGAGCAGAGAATTGGACTTGAATATTTAAATCAGTGTTTTTCAACCTTGGTAACTTTAACTAGTTACTAGCATGGGTGGAGAATTCTGGGAGTTGAAGTCCACCTGTCTTAAAGCTGCAACGTTTGAGAAACACTGATCCCAGTGGATGCATTTCAGTCCAACGCTGTGCTCACACAACATACTAATTCCTGCATTTGGGCTAACAAAACACAATTGCTGTACTTAAATAACAAGCTAGGCCAACAAAATAAACCCTCTTGCAGCTTAGTATGTCGGCCTCATTCATGCAACGTGCTGAGATAATAGCTGGGTTTCTAGGCTGAAGCATAGAGCCCCCTGCTTCTTGTGTTGTGCAAGTACATTTTTAACTTCTAAGATTCCAGTATGATGTTAATCTATGCCTGATTGTCCATTCAGAAAAAGATATTAACCTACTTGGATCTTTGGAGAGGTTATAGCAAGGCTCTAATCTTTGAGATCTCATGGCTGTATAAATTGCTTCATTTTCCAAGAAAATGTTATCTTGTTTCAAGCTACAATGCACTTCATACTAGCAACAGCTGCCTGAATCAATTTATGTGATGCCTTTATTAGGGTTACTCAAGTTTTAAACTTACAGGTCTTCCTTTGTATTTTATTAGAATTGCTCCAGGTAGAACCGAGAGCAAAATAGTATAAGCTAATTTCATTCATCACAGTAAGCCATAGTTCAGCCGTGATTTGTTGAATAAACTGTAATGGTGGAGTTCACATAGTATACTAAACTGTGAGTCACCAAACCACTGATGGCTGGATTCATACAGCATGGCAAACCTAATATTAAACAAATCACATGATGGTGTGTGAACCCACCACAAGCTATATAACACGGTGTTTCTGATGAGTGGGCAAGGAGAAGCATTCTGACATTTGCTCAGCTCTCTGTTCTCCTCCCACACAAATAATCACTCCTGGTTGATCCCATATTTTCTTAATTTCAGTTACCTAATTTCAGAAAGGAGGTATCACTTTATGCTGTTGATGTGACCTGTGATATAGACCTCTAGACGTCATTCAACAATCATGTGGTTGGATTTTGATCTTGATGATCTAAAACTATTTTCTGCTTGGCCTACCTTAGAACCCATGGATGTGCAGTGCTGTGTATCATCTAAGATACAGTTAAACTGCCTCTGACTCAGATAGCTGAAACCGCCCCCCCCCCCAAAAAAATCACACCTCTGGCATTTATCCATGCTCAGGAACCATTTTGAGGTTGGTTGGTTGGTTGTTTTCAAGGCATTCCAAATTTTACCCCATGCCATCTTCAATACAAATGAGGGTCAGAGTTTTCAGTGCATGCATCTATGGTTTCTTTAATATCTGGAAAATACTAGGTTCTAGAATACCAATCTAGAAAAGTGCCGGGTTCTAGAATAATAATCTGGTCACATTCCCGGTTCTAGAGTGCTGATCTAAAGGGCCACAAATTCTCCTTCTTTGCTTTTAAAGTAATGTTTCCCAACCACGGCAACTTTCAAATGTATAGTCTTCAACTCCCAGAATTCTTAGCAACGGCCGATTGGGGAATTCTGGGTACTGAAGTCTATACATCAAGAAGGTGCCAAGCTTGGGTTTTTGGGGTGAGGGGTTCAGAGTGGGGAGCAATCGTGTATTTCCTGAGAGAGAAAAAGGCTGGAGCATGAGTGATAGTGGGACCATTTGAATTTGTGAGACTAAGCTGCAGAGTCTCCATAGCAAAAGGGAAGTTGAATAGTGGACTTAGTGCATTTTTAAAATTGTTTCTAAAATAAAATGTTCGAAATTGTTATATAGCTTACTGTCTGTCTACAAGCTGTGGATGAAGTTAATGGAAGAGTAATAAACCAAACAAAAAAGCTAAATGCACTAGTTACAACATAGTTCCTTCTCCAACGTGTTATTCCACGAGTCTCGTCCTCTTGAATCCCTGATGATTCCCCCAGCTGTGAACAGGCAGGATTCTAAGTCTTAATTGAGACTTTCTTCCACTTCTCTGCTCCACAGCATTGATCTGCCACACATTTCTGCAAAGTGTTGTGGGCCAGAGACCTATTTTTCCCAGGATTCCTGCTGGCCAATTAAGCCTGGTGCCCATGAAAATGCATCAGAGGGATAGTCGATTGGAAAGGACAGTGGTGTTTTGCCCCCCTTTGGTACTAACAGAGCAAGCTGGGTTTCTAGCCCTTTCTGGAATTAATGAAACCAAGATGGGGTCCGAGATTCTGTTCTGATGAGCTGAAGGTCTTAAGTTCCCAGAAATGTCGTCCTTCCTCTTCCAACCGAGAGCAGGTCACTTCTGCTGTGTGCCTGCTGGTTTGGACATCATCCATGATTCAGGGGCTCCAGGGCAGAGATATTAAGTTTGACTGCACTCATAGAGGTATAACTTACTTCTACCATTATCTTGCACATATTTTTCTTCCCATTGAAACCTTGGGCTTTGCACAGTTATCTGGCCCACCATCAGCTTCCCACAGGAGAAGCGTTCATTTAGTTGTGTTCTAGATGTTGAAGGACTACAATTCCTATTCTCTTCCAGCATGGAAGTTGTTATCCCAGCATATCTGGGATGAAATGGCTTGTATGATGAAGTCTCTGAGATATAGCACTTAGACTTATATACCGCTTCACAGTGCTATACAGCTCTCTCTAAGTGGTTTAAGAGTCAGCATATTGCCCCCAACAATCTGGGTCCTCGTATATTTGTAACTGTGAAATAACTTCCATCCGTGTGGATCAGCTTGTGCATCTCAGTGCTTGGGCTGTGTGGAAGAAGTTCACCTTTCATTCCTTTTTATAGTAAAGATACAAATCTCTATTTTCACCCTGAAGCTGTTCCCAAAACAAGTAGCTCCCAGTTCTAAAAATGAAAAGGAAACTACCAATTTTATTTTGACTTTTAAGTCTCCCCATTGTCTTAACTGTCTTCCATCTAAGCCAGGGCTGGGGAACTATGGCCCTTTTATGACTTGGGGACTTCAACTCCCAGAATTCCTGAGCTAGCCATGCTGGCTCAGGAATTCTGGGAGTTGAAGTTCACGAGTCATAAAGGGGCCATTGTTCCCCACCCCTTATTTAAGTGGACAGTTGCCATCTTGGACCTTCTGTGGTCCAGCACAGGCTGGCTTCCATCTTGGTCATGAGAGAAAATAAGCCACAACAAGGCCCCTCTTCCACTGTGGAGGGGAGGCGTCCCTCCTCACATTAGTAAAATGCCAGGGTGTGCCCAGATGACACTTCCCCAGGCGGGGCTGAAGGGTTAGTTTGTCATGGGCCCCCCACCCTGTTTGTTTATAGGAATACCATTGGGTTGGCACTGGGGGATGGTGGGGAGGAGGCGAAGAAAGCTTGTTGAGGGTGAGTTGGCAGGCACGCCCTTGGCTGCTTCATCTAGCTTTGTTGGAATGTGGATCGGCTGCTACAGCTAGTGCCAAGGCCTTACCTGAGTGAGGGCGTTGCCTGATCCCTGTAAACTTTTGGGTGTTGACACCCAAGAGCTTCAGCTCATCTTTTGGCCTTTGGGAAGCTGAAATTTTCCAGCCTTGACCTTAGTTACTTGGCAAAGGAAGGAAGGTTGGGGTCTTCCCACTGTGAGTTCACACAGTATAGTAGGCTAGATTTAATTTCAGTTGCGTCATTTGAGGTCTAGCATCCGGTGCAGCTCAGCCAATATGAATCACAGATCCATTCACTTATGGAAGCCACCACGATGTATAGAGATGGTTAGCTTTGATTATTTGTTTAAGGAAGGGATTAGAGAATAATGCTGAGGTGGAGAACACATCTCTGTGTTGACTACATGAAATCTTCTGGATGGATTTGCCCTACAGGCTACATCAAGCTAAAAATGGAATTGAGTACTTAGTATTTCAACATGCTGCGGGAATCCAGCCATTATATTAAGATGTCTTGTGGTTTATTTCTTTGGGCCTAGTTAGTATGATGCAGGATCTGTGAATCTGGATTTGGGTTTAGTGTATTGTATGAATCCAGCCTATGTGTTGATCTTGGAAGACGTGGGTCAGTGCTCTTATCTCAATAGTTACAAGGACATCCATGGGGAGAAGTCAAAATGCTGATTGAAACTGTACAATCAAAGCTTCACTTTTTTGTGCATAAGGCAGGGCTTTAATTGCAAGTTGCAACCACCATCTTGACTTTTTTTGACTGCCCATCTTGAAGAGGCCCTCATACTTTGCTGCTGAATAGCAGATGAAGAAAAGATCTTTCTGTTTAAGCCTAAAAGAGCATCTTATAATGCCAGGTTTAATGATCCCTTTTCTTGCAAGATCCCATCTGCAGCAGGATCCTCTTTGATAACTTTGTCCATTTTCACACTAGTGTCTTCAGAGTTAGCTATAGATGTTGATGCAGAACCTGTTCTCATTGCTGCTAGTTTGGCCCAAAGATAGTTAGATAACTCCAGCATGATGTTTTCAAAGTTGGCAACTTTAAGATGAATGGATTTCAACTCCCAGAATTCCACAGCCAGCATCTTCTAACTTCTTACTATCATCACTGTGATGATAAGAACAATAATGAATACAGACTTTTTATTACCCAAACAATCCTGGAAGTCACACCAGTGAGGAAATCACCATGGGTGGGGCCAGAGACCTCTCCTATCCCTTTTAATCTTTCTGTTCTTTTTTTCTTTTTCAGCTTTATCTCCTTCTCTGTCTCCTGCTCTCTGCTAAGAAAGAGTGGGTCACTCTTGTTAGACCCCGAACTTTCTTTGTAGGAGGCCAATAAAATTAGATCAAAGGCTCATAGATGGCCCATTCCTACTCTCTACATTTTTGGGAGAGCATGTATTCTATTCCTTTTGGCATGGTCCCCTCCCACTCTGAGAACAGTCCATAAATTCATGATATTTCCAACCATGGTATTTTCTGCAGTATCTTCCATTAGGAGGATCAGAGGGCAGGAGATAGTTTGAATGACATTGCTCCAAAATGGCACCTTTCGGTAAAATTAGAGGCATAATTTTCATAATTCCCAAACGAGCAGGGTTTAGAAGTGTCAAGTTAGAGGTGTGAGCTATTTCAGATATGAGCTGCTGATAGGCACCATATTGGAGTAGGTTGCGTTATATTTTTCTCAGCTGAGATTCTGCAAGTTGATTGCCTGGGAAGTTATTGTGGGAAGTTGTATCTTCAAGTAGGCAGTGGGAATACATCTTCACTTTTATGCCCACATGGTTAATGGCAGCATGATGCATCTAGTGCCTTTCAGGGCCAGTCCTTCATTAGCAGGAGAAGAATCTGCTCAGTTAAATTGAGAATCATCCTCGCTTATAGTTATGTTTCCAAGAAAGCTTAACAAACTTGCAAGGATGACATACCTCCCCTATTATTTACCTCTGTCCCATGAATATGGAGGATTCATAGTTTAGCTTCCTTGAAAAACACATAAAAACATTTGAAGCAGCTTCATGCAGTGTGAGGTCACATAATTATAACATGAAGGGAAGGGAGTAACCAGCTATCCCCTGGCTGTATTCACACAAGGTAATAAAAATGGGCATTTGGCCAGGATAAACGTGGTTGGTGTAAACCATGTTTTCAAACTTGGCAATCTTAAAATGTATGGATTTCAAGTCCCAGAATTCCCCAGCCGCCCACACTGGCTAGGTAATTCTGGGAGTTCAAGTTCACACAACTTAAAATTTGCCAAGTTTGAAAAACATTGGTGTAAATCTTGGTTAGCTGTGAGGGACTTAGCATTTCATATGGATTAAGCTTGTTTACTTAGTATGGGGGGGGGGGGGTCATTATTTAGTGTGAACCCAGAAAGTGAGTTAATTTTGTAAGCAGCTTCAATAAGTGAATACAGCCATTGGAGTTTCATATACAGGTAGGCCAGGCCTGGACAGGGAGGCTCTAATCAATTGCTTGGAAAAACATATAAAATTGAATAGAGAGGAACAGCCTGATTTCCCAAGAGACGCTCATAAACTCCATATTTGACAGTATTTTTTTCTTGATTACTGACATCTAATCAGACATATATTGGTCCAGAAAAATGTCATTTAACCAGAATTGTTAATAGGCATATATTTCCTCTCCCCCCCCGTCTTTTGTTTCATTTCAGCATTTTTATTTATATTATTTTTTGTTTTATTCGACTTTATTTTGATTCAATTTCTCTGAGCAGATGTTTTTTGAGCTCTATCCAACAATAAAACAGAACTGCTCTCTGCGGACTTGGGCGTAGCAAGGGTTAAATTCAGCGAATACTTTCGTTACACAAGGACCTTGTTAAATTCTATTAGAAGCAGAAAGTATGTCAGTAGGACGCAATGACTTCAGCGCTCAGCACAAGCTTGACGGACAGGCTCGGCAGCCAATAGCACCCGCCTCCGAGTCAATCAACAGACTCGGCGGTCCAATAAGCAAGCGTAACCCAACCAGTCTCTCTTCCTCCAGATCCAGCTTTGTACGTCATCAATGTTTAGCAGATGGTGGTTATATAACCCCATGTGGTTTCAGCCAGCCAGCTGTGCCAATAACAACAATAACAACTACGACAACGACGGGGAGCTTTCCCGGGAAGTTGGGCAACAGGCATTTCAAAGTGGGAGAAGCAGCAAATGCCTTTATATTTAATTGCCCTGTTTCTTTTGTTTCTTCACAGCTCTTCCTCTTCCTTCTCCTCCCAGGAGGAAAGGGAGAGAAAGAAGAATGGAGAAAAGTTGGTTAAAAAAAAAAAAAAAGCAAAGTGACCCAGAAAGGCGATATTTGCAGGTCTCTCACACAATCACACTTTTTTTTTAAAAAGGAAAACTCTTTTTGCAAATCATCCCTGAGAAGACTGGTTGGTTTGCCACAACTGACTATAGGTGGTCCTCAGTTGAATGACCACTTGTTTAACAACCATTTGAAATTACATGGTGTGAAAAAAGTGACTTGTGATCAATCCTCACACTTATGACCATCACAACATCCCCATAATCAGGTGATCAAAATTTGGGTGCTTGGCAGTCTGCATGTATTTAGCATCCCAGGGTCATATGATTGCCATTTGTGACCTTCCCAGCCAGCTTCCAACAAGCAAGATCAAAGGGGGAAGCTGCATTTGCTTAACAACTGTGTGATTCATTTAATGATTTGCTTAACTGCAGCAAAAGTAATAAAATCCAGCATAACTCATTTAACAACTGCCTTGCTTAGCAACAGAAGTTTTGGTTCCAATTGTACTAGTGATCGGTGCACTGATGCTGTTATCTAGTTTGGTAATGAAATGTCTGCAAGAAAACGACCAAGCTCAAAGAGCACTAATGACCCTTCATTCTCAGAAGTCTTCTCTAACACCAAAGTTCAGAAGCATCCATACTCTTCTTCTCCTACTTCCATAACATGTCACACTAGCTCACACAATTCTGGTCTTCATAGGAATAGGCACATCCCAGCATCTGAATATCAGGGGTTGCCATAAAGAAGAGGGAGTCAAGCTATTTTCCAAAGCACCTGGAGGCAGGACAAGAAGCAACGGGTGGAAACTAATCAAAGAGAGAAGCAATCTAGAACTAAGGAGAAACTTCCTGACAGTGAGAACAATTAACCAGTGGAACAACCTGCCTCCAGAAGCGGTGAATGCTCCAACACTGGAAGTTTTTAA
>NW_015386393.1:5922020-5940782 GCF_001527695.2 Protobothrops mucrosquamatus
CCCCCCCCCCCCCCAATTATTGCTGGGAGCTTATTATAGTGCTTATTCCTTCCTGCTGCAACGGTGAAGTTTATTGCCAGTGAAGAACATCTGCAGAAGTAGTCATTTTGGAGAAAGTAACATGAGAATATTCCATACTAGAGAATCTTCCAGTTTCCATCCATCCTAGGAAATAAAAACTGGGAAACTGACACAATAGGAGATTTAGTAGCTTATAAGATTATAATTTTCTGTGGAAGAGGTCATAATTTATTATATTCCATAACTTTAGTTTCTTTATTTTTTCCACTTCCTGTCCCTCTTTCCTTTCTTTTTTTTACGTTTGTCTTTTACTTTATCTGAAAGTCTCAATAATTATAAATAAATAATAAGAAGAAGCCACTCAAGCCTTGCATCATCTTTGTGAAATTAAAGGTTGGAATGATGAGAAGGTGGGTTATCTGGAAGGACCCATGGCAGATCCTACTGACTGGCTATAACTTGGCAGAATCAGGAGTGGGTATGCTTTCTCAATGCAATTTGAAGATGATGGAAATTGCTCCTGGGATTTTCTGCATACAGAGTATTTTTGCTAAGTTGTGGTCTTTCCTTCAAGATGAAGCAGGATTCTAGTCCTCATGGTTTTAAATAGAGAATAGATTTAAGCAGCAACAGAAGAAGCTGCTGTTGAGACTGAGTCAGATCCTTGCCCTAACTTGGCCTGTCTTATCTGTACTATCACAAAGCATCTGCAGGCTATGATCTTTTCTAGCATTATCTGAAGGTGCCAAATATATTTTTTTTCTATGCATGCAACGCTGTATGTATGCTATTCCAGTATAGAATAATTATATATTATTCTATGGGGAATAACTCTGGTTCCATAACAGCTGTGAAGCAACTTCACAAGAACATTGAGATACCAGGTAGAAAAGGAACTTTTCAGAAAGAGCTGTTGAGAATGGTTTGGATTGCAAGATATGTTTAATAAATAAATAAGAGGGGCAGTTTTTTCTGGTTACTCAATCAGCGCCTGCATTCGGTTCATTCAAATATTTAAGTAAACTTAACATGTAAACATAAGGGAGGGAATAATGGAGCATCTCTATGCTAAGGGTGAATCTATTCTCCAGCAGAGGCGAGGATTATACAAATATCAACCGATTAGCAAATAGTGATTAGTATTTTTTGGATGGTCTAAAGTTGTCTTATGTGGGTAGGGGGAATGAGTGTACCAGAACTGGCAGAAATCTTCGCATCAGATGTGGAAAACTATGAGGTGTTTATGGGGAACATCGGTTGCCTCATTCTTATGGTGCCTGCTGTATTTCTCAATTCTCCCTCCAGCTTAAATCATAGACAGGAGACTGCAACAGATCCCTGTTTACACCCTGAGGAAGGTTTAAAAAAGACTGAAGGTACTTTTGTTTGTTATCTTAATGGTGCCACCTGTCAAATGGGTACAGTATCTATCGCCCCCCCCCCTCCATAGGCCTAAAGCCGATCAGCAGTGGAACAAAGAAATCCATCAGGAAAATCCGGCTCCAAAAGTTTTTGTAATGGAGAAGCTTTTTTAATGGGGGTGGGGGAGGAAAAGGAGGCAATTAAAAAAAATCTCTCCACTTCCTTCTTGGAGTGATTCAACCCTACTCAACAACAAGACACGCCTGAGTAGAAAGTATTGTGTTCAAAGCAAGACGTTGCAACCTCTTTTATTTGGGCTTTGCAAGTGACATCAGTGGTTGAATTAGAATCTTTCAGCCAATATGCTGGTGTTTTTCAACCTTGACAAGTTTAAGATGTGTGGACTTCAATTCCCAGAATCACCCAGCCAGCATAGCTGGCTGGGGGATTCTGGGAATTGAAGTCCTTTCCTCTTGAAGGATAGTACTGAGCCATGGTTGACAAACAATGTGTCATGCTGTATTGGAAATAGGAAGGACTCTGAATGTGTTCATGGAAATAGCGATGGTGGCTCAGAAGCAGAATCACCCAGATCTGGAATGTACTATATAACCTCTTTTACACACACACACACACACACACACACACACACACACACACACACCATAATTTCCAACCCTCAAAGATACGGCACCAAATACAGTTCCCACCTTAAGTCATGAAATCATCAGTTCGACATTTGTACCATGCACAGTGCACACCCATTATTATCCATGGACCGGTTCACAAAATGTAAAAGAATTAGCTTGTAATCCCAAAAGGTGCTTTTTTTTTTCAAAAGGCAGCTGGGCTTTCTTGTTTTTTTTCCTTGAAGACGTTTCGCTTCTCATCCAAGAAGCTTCTTCAGTTCTGACTGAATGGTGGAGAAAGTTCTTCCGTCAGAACTGAAGAAGCTTCTTGGATGAGAAGCGAAACGTCTTCAAGGAAGAAACAAAGTCCAGTTGCCTTTTTAAAAAGGACCTTTGGGAATGAGGCAGATTCCTGTTTTCAAGAAATCTAATACAATCAGTATTCAACTTACGACCACAATTGGGACTGGAACTTCCATTGCTAAGTAAGACGGTTGTTAAATGAGTCGTGCCCGATTTTACAATCTTTTTTGCCACAGTCATTAAGTAAATTACCACACCTTTTTCATGGTCATTAAGCAAATCTGGCTTCCCCCATTGACTGTGTTTTGTCAGAATCAAGATCACGTGAAGTGTTAATACCCCTTTACAATGCCTTGGCAAGGCCACTCTTGGAATACTGCATCCAGTTTTGGTCACCACGATGTAAAAAAGATGTTGAGACTCTAGAAAGAGTACAGAGAAGAGCAACAAAGATGATTAGAGAACTGGAGGTTAAAATATATAAGGAATGGTTGCTGGAATTGGGTATGTCTAGTTTAACGAAGAGAAGGACAAGGGGGGACATGATAGCAGTGTTCCAATATCTCAGGGGCTGCCACAAAGAAGAGGGAGTCAAGCTATCCTCCAAAGCGCCTGAAGGCAGGACTAGTAGCAACGGATGGAAACTAATCAAGGAGAGAAGCAATCTAGAACTAAGGAGAAACTTCCTGACAGTTAGAACAATTAACCAGTGGAATAACCTGCCTCCAGAAGCGGTGAATGGTCCAACACTGGAAGTTTTTAAGAAGAGACTGGACAGCCATTTGTCTGAAATGGTATAGGATTACCTGCCTGAGCAGGGGGTTGGACTTGATGACCTCCAAGGTCCCTTCCAACTTTATTATTATTATTATTATTATTATTATTATTATTATTATTATTATTATTATTATTATTATTATTATTATTATTATTATGGATCATCACACAGTCAGCCAGATGTTCAGACTGGATTTGGCATTTTGTCTATCTATCGAGTCCTTACCAAGGACGTGGGATAGGCAGATGTGGATGTTTGATGGTGTTACAGATATCGTCACAGGATAAAAGCAGTTCCTAGTAAGGCCGCCTTTTGCAATTGACTAATGGCGAATTTGTCAATGCCAATGGTGTTCAAGTGGTGCTCAAGTTGTTTTGGGATTGCACCCAAGGCGCCTATTACTATTAGTACTACCCTTGCTTGCTTTTGCCACAGTCTTTCTATTTCTATTTGTAGGTCTTTGTATTTTGTTATCTTCTCCAGTTCTTTCTCGTCTATTCTGCTGTCTATTATTATTATTATTATTATTATTATTATTATTATTATTATTATTATTGCTGCTGCTGCTGCTGCTGCTGCTGCTGCTGCTGCTGCTATTACTACTACTACTACTACTACTACTACTACTATTATTATTATTATTATTATTATTATTATTATTATTATTATTATTAAGCCAGCTGAGAAGGTGACAGATAGTAATCTAATAAGCCCAGGATGCCATGCCTGTTGCCAAGGGCCCAATTTTTTATCATGTGACTTCAGAATTGCTGTGATGGTCATAAGTGTGAGGACTGGTCATAAGTCACTCTTTCAGCACCATCGTAATTTCGAATGGTCGCTAAACAAATGGTCGTTAAGTGAAAATATTTAAGTAAATCTAGATGGTCTCTTGGGTTACAATTCATAGCGGTCATTGCTGCTTCCCGTGGCAGAGAGTTCCAAAGGTTCACTGTGAATATCTGCAGTATGAGTAAGCAGGAGATACTATGGCTTTTTTTTCTTTCTTTAAGCCTCTTCCCCTGAGTTCGGCCAGGATTACATTAACAAGGCTACAGTTTATTGTCCCTTTCTGGCATATTGTTCCTAATTGGAGCTTTGGGGCTTTCTCTGAATTCCGAGTTCAGCTCAAGTCTGGCAAGAGGAATGATTTGACCTACTGTGACCCCAAATTGGAATGAATCACAGTTGGAGGATTATTTGCATTTTTTCACCAGATCCCAGTGGGTAAAACTTGATAAAAACCATCATCATCTGCTAAGTCTACACTTCCTAAAATCAGCCCTTTTTTTTCTTTTGGAAAACAGCAGCTTTGCAATTGTTAACCCCCACCCCTGAGAAAGGGAGAGGAGGAGAGGGAGGGAGGGAGGGAGGGAGGGAGAGAGAGAGAGAGAGAGAGAGAGAGAGAGAGAGAGAGAGAGAGAGAGAGAGAGAGAGAGAGAGAGAGCATCTGCTGGAGATGCAAATTCTAAATAAATACCGTATTCAGAAACCTGATTCCACATATTCCATATTTGCATTGGCAAAAACTGAAATTGATAGGAAATTGCATGTGACTAAACATGCCTAGCTTTGAAACAGAGGCAACCTTGGAGCTCAACAAGGACAGACTTCTGAGAAGACAAGGGTAGTTATCTAAGACAGCGGTTCTCAACCTATGGGTCGCGACCCCATTTGGGGTCGATCGACCATTTCACGGGGGTCGCCAAGCAAGGCTGTCCGCCATTTTTTTTTCCTTTTCCGGCGGGTGCCTTACCTCCCTTGAGCTGGGCCAGCTGGTGGTCGGCCTGCTCCGTCTCTGCCGCTTGCCAGCTATGCCTCAGCCGGCGCAGGGGGGCGGAACCACGCATGTGCGGCGCTCCCGGGCAGGGAAAGTCCTCGACTTACGACCGGTTGGGTAGTCATCGACTTACGATCAGTTTAGTCCTCGACTTATGACCGGTTTAGTCCTTGACTTACGACCGGTTTAGTCCTCGAGTTACGACCGGTTGGGAGTCGCGGCATTAAAAAGGTTGAGAACCACTGATCTAAGAATTGCTAGCATTAAAATGCAACCTTCTAAGCATCAGGACTAGCATTACTTCTGATTGAATTCTGAACTCTGATGTGCCACCAAGTTGGCGTCAGCCCTCAGTGACCACCTAGATCCATTTTCTGCAGGAGGATCTGTCCCCCTAACTTGATCCTTCAAATCTTCTAATGGGGCACCTGTTAGAAGGCCATCCACTTTCCTGCTGGTTGTCCTCTTCCATCTTACCCTGCATTTTACGAATCGCATGAACATAATTTCTAAAATGGTTATTATTGCTGTGCTGTGTCTCCAACATAGCTCTGGGTCGTGTCCTCCTGGTGTTAATTGCTATGTTGACCTCAGCTGGCTGAGGAATTCTGGGAGTTGAAGTCCACAAGTCTTAAAGTTGCCAAGTTTGAAGACCCCTGCTCAAGATCATTCCCACATACCATTGCAGGTAGTCCTCGACATGCAACCACAACTCAGCCTAACATTTATGTTGCTACATGAGACGTTTGTTAAATGAGTTTCCCCCCCTTTTTTACAATCTTTCTTGTCACAGTTGTTAAGTGAATCACTGCAGCGGTTAAGTTAGTAACACGGTTGTTAAGTGAATCTGACTCCCTCGTTGACTTTGCTTGTCAGAAAGTCGCAAAAGGGTGATCACATGACCCCGGGACGCTGCAACCGTCATAAATATGAGTCAGTTGCCAAGCGTCTGAATTTTGATCACTTGACCATGGGGATGCTGCAATGGTCGTAAGAGTGAAAAACGGTCATAAGTCACTTTTTCGGTGCCATTATAACCTTGAACGGTCACTAAATGAACTGTTGTAAGTTGAGGACTACCTGTATAGGTTTACTGCATGGAAGGCAGCCTCCACTGGTCTTCAGGATTCATAGAGCAGTGTGACAACAAGGCCGAGATGATGCATTTGAGTATCCTGCTGTGGTAGGAAAGGGATAGGGGGTAGGGAATGCATCAGTCACCTCAGGTGAGCAATTGAAATTCCCTCCTTCTCCCCAGATAGGAATGGCAGCTCTGCCCACGGATTTTACTACAACAAATCCACACCACTGTATGATTGTTTGCAGTGAACTTAGTCACATGTCGAAACAGTCATGCCCAGCAAAACGATGCCCCTTGTGCAAGGCCAGCCTTTTGCAATGCGTTGAGGAAAAAAAAAAGAAAGCACCGTTTCTATTTCTAAAGTCGTTCTCTCAGTTGGGCAATTCTTTGTTGGTGTGTAATGGTCTTGTGGGTGTCTAAAGGATGATTTCGTCCTGCCCCAGAAACTTATGTTTACACATAGATTGAACAGGGTCAGGAAAATAATCTGGGATGCTTTTCTCAAATGTTTAAAGCTGGGCTAGTGTTAACCTTCACTATTTATTTTATTTTTATTTTTTTGCAAATAGGTGTTTTGGTAAAATGCATCCTGTGTGATTAATTTATGTCGTGTCGAGTGCATGCAGAAAACGGATTCAGTTGACCACATTAAATGTTGTATAAACAAAGTCAGTGGGTGTGTATATGTGCATGCAGTATCTGGATCTAGTAACAAATGCTAGATTTTGGTTCTAATTGATTTTGATTCATTGTAATGAGGCTGCTAGTCCTCATTACATATAATCTCATAAATGAACACATTCATTGGAGCTTAAAATCATCTTTATTCTGCAATCAGGTTTATGTTTCATTCGGTGGGTGAGCTCTCCTTTTTTCTGATCCTTTTTGAGAAAAAAAAATGGCCATCACTTTTTTTCATTTGGGGCAAGAGAAAGAAAATGAAAAAAATATATAGAAAGAGCAATTCGAAATTGTGATTCCACGCATCCGTGAGCATTGTTTGAGCATTGTTGTCTTATTTTTTCCCCAGAAGTGACTTACACAAACACACACACTCAATCCTTCCTGTGGATATAACTATTAGCTACTACTGTGTGTTTATCCTCATCATTTTTTTAGGAGCAACTCTGTTCTAGGTACATCTGAAATGCAAGAAATAATCCTGTTAGTTCTATATAGTAAAGATTTTCCACCTTTTTTCTGTGTGTTTAAAAAGCTAAAAATGCTGTCACCTGGCACAGTGGCATACCTTCTGGGGTCTGATTATGGGTTTTGTTAAGTTATCTGAGTACTTTGGGAATAGTGATTCAACAAGAGATTTTTGTCTGATTCAAGTTGGATTCTGCTATGCTAATAATTGAAATCACAGGAGAATTTACAGGGAAAAATAACCTCAAATATTAACCTCGAGTAAAAAAAGAACATTAATTGAAATGACAGCGGGATAAATGTGGAAATGGCTTTGAGCAAAAGAATGGGGATGGATTGAAAAACTGAAGACTTTATGAATGAATTATTAGAAAAAATAATGTAGGTACATTAAAAAAGGTTCTTCTAAATTTTAAAAAAAATTAGTCTAGCATTCTATTTCTAGCTGACAGTAACCTTCCTCTATTGCATGTAATCTGTTATTCAGAGGTAAAATGCCTCTAACCATGGAAGTTCCACTGGGTTACTTCTAAAAATAAAAGAAAGTATTAGCTGGATCTGAGTCAAGAACAGATTAAATGAAATCAGATTGGATTACTAATCTACTTAACAAAATAAATAAATAAACTAAATAAATTTACTAGAAGGAAGCTGCGTACTGCATAGTACAAGCGGGGGGGGGGGGAGGAAATCAAACCGGAGTTTTCCTCCATAGCAAAAGGGATTATGAAATTGATAATAACATGGAATTGTCAGATAAGATCTGGCTCTAACATTGATGACGGGCTGGGCCTCCTAACAAAACTAATTTGTAAATGTTTCTTCATAGACTTAGGTGTCCCCAGAAATTAAATGGACTTTAAAAACAGAGTAAGAATTTTAAACTCTCCGCTGCAGTTCTGTGGGGTATAAAAAAACCCAAATGAACCAACTTCTTAGTCAGAAGAAGTCTGGTAGGACCTTGAATAAAATTTGTTTTAATAATTTCTAATTAAAACTTTTAACAATTTGTTTGTTGGAAAAGGTGCTATCAGACTTTGGATTTTTGGCTACCATAGATTGACACAACATTCCTCTGCAAACTTTTAAAAACTCATGGTTTTTCCTTTTTCTCCCAGTGCTGTGACTCATGTGGGCCTTGTGTTCAGCCAATATTGCCGTGTACAGGTTGTGAAGCAGCACTTGTGTGTGCAGGACACATTGTCATTCCATTGCAGCATGAGGCTGCTTCTGACACCAGAAGGGATCTGTCATTATACCGCTAATACTAACCAATAGAATAGTGGAATAGCGTTCTCTTCTACTTTGGAAGCCATCTAAGTCTCTATGCATCACTGAATCCTGAAAATCACTGAATTAACTTGGAAACTCATTTCTCATCAAATGCTATTGAAGTCAGTGGGGCTTATACTGATAAGGCATTTATATGATTCTGATTGTCTGTCCATGTGCCTGCCTGCCTGCCTGCCTGCCTGCCTGCCTGCCTGCCTGCCTGCCTGCCTATCTATCTATCTATCTATCTATCTATCTATCTATCTATCTATCTATCTATCTATCTATCTATCTATCTATCTATCCCCTCTTGCTCTAGCTCTATCACCATCTCTCTCTCTCTATCATCTATTTATCTATCATCTAATTATCTATCTCTGTCATCTATCTCTCTATCTCTGTCATCTATCTATCTATCTATCTATCTATCTATCTATCTATCTATCTATCTATCTATCTATCTATCTATCTATCTATCTATCTATCTATCCTCTTCTATCTATCTATTTATCTATCTATTTATCTATCTATCTATCAACTATCTATCTTCATATATATTTGTGTATATGAATACAAATGTGTATGAAGTGTGTGTGAGTATATATTTATATTCATATGTGTATATGTATGTATGTATATGAACATACATGTGTATATACATATGTATCCGCTGAGTATATATCTGGGTGTGGGTGGATGTGCATGCACACTTACATTTATTCTCAGGTTATTGGTAATTTAAAAGCAGTAGGTAACCACAGGAAGATAAAAAAGAAAAATAAACAAGGTGTTTTTTCCTTTTCTTTCCTTTCTTTTTCTTTTTTCTTTTTTCCTTTCCTTCCTTTTCTTTTTTCTATTTTTTTTTTCAAT
This sequence comes from Protobothrops mucrosquamatus, assembly GCF_001527695.2. Classification (NCBI taxonomy): domain Eukaryota; kingdom Metazoa; phylum Chordata; class Lepidosauria; order Squamata; family Viperidae; genus Protobothrops; species Protobothrops mucrosquamatus. The sequence continues at coordinate 5,931,266 of NW_015386393.1, forward strand.
GAAATAGAATCTTGAAAAATGAAAAGCAGCAGTGACATCAATATTAATACCACGTTCAGAAATTTCTTATTATTTCTTAAGATGATGCAATAAACTTAGTTCTTTACCTTTAATTAATTAACAAATGAAAGAATGAATTTTAAATGTTAGGATAACTGTAATCTGCCTGTAACTGGCACCAAGATTTGTTATCCCCTCTATCATTTTCTCTCTTTTTTCCTCTTTTATGTAGCTATTGATGTTTTTCTGTCCAATGTTTCCAATAATAAATAAAACATTAATTCTTAACAAAAAAAAACCGAACAGGGAAATTTAGCAAATGCTATGAAGTGTTTGCAACATGTTCTATCCGGATTGAAATCATGAGGGCTTCACCTTGACTTTGCTCCGTTTCTCCTTTTTAAAATATCTCATCATTTGGACCATTATGAGAACTTGTAGGCTGGTTTTGGAAATTGGTGCAAAGTCCCACTTTTGTAATGTCTATATTGTACTCTTCTCTGGCCAGAAAAAAAATGCATCAGGCATCAGCTAACCTCCACAGGGAACGTGCTCTTGGGGGCTGGAGAGGGATCTGCTGTTATTCCCCACTGTGGTTGTTTTATTCTTCTATTTTGGAAGGCTCAGAGACACAGATTGGTCAAGGAGGGAGATTGGGATATCTCAGTGGCCAAGATTGTGTGTTTCTCTTCCCTGTCTTTACCATACTTGTAGGCCACCCTAACGTAGTTTGTTCAAAGTACCCGATTGCCCTCTCCTGGCCTTAGATGGAATTACGTCCCCTTTAATTGGAAGTGGATTCCAATGATACTACATGTAATTAAGATGTGATGTAAATAAGAACAATTGCAAATTTTTGAGCATACTGTGGTAGCTAGACCATTAACAGTTGCTTTCCTTGTAAGGGATAACTTACCTACTTAAAAAAAAAATACAACTATAACCTCCAGTGATTATTTCCTTTTAGATCCTACCGTTATTTCTCTTGTTCATCTGATTTCTTCCCTCTCTCCTCCTGTCTCCCGCGCATACGCATGTACAAAATCATACCCAGTGATATACATCCCCAAAATCCTTTCTTAAAATGTGTGTATTTGGGGAACAGTCCTCTCAACTATGGTATATATAGCCGCCCTGAGTCCTACGAGGAGAAGGGCGGGATATAAATCCAAATAATAAATAAATAAATAAATAAACCAATCATTTTTGTGTGTAACCATTCACACAATATGTGATACCCACATATACAGATAGTCCTGCACTTATGATCGTAAGTTGGAACCAGAATTTTCATTGTTAAACAAGGCAGTTGTTAAATGAGTCGTGCCTGATTTTTGTAACCTTTTTTTAACATAGTTGTTAAGTAAATAAGTCACCTTTTTCAATGCTGTTATAACTTCAGTCGCTAAACAAATGGTTGTAAGTTGTTCTGTATGTTCAACACAGGTGCAGAAGGTTTTTTTTTATTTTTTTTGTATAAGATTTTATTAAAAAAAATTTCCATACATACAGTAATAATTTTTCAACCAACGTGCTGTCTGAGTTTAAAGTCGCTAATACATATTTAATTCCTAATCCTTTATTCTTTCCTCTGGCCATCGATAAAATAAGTCCCAAGTTTGATAATATTCTTTTTCTTCTTTTTCTTTCAGTGTCATAGTCAATCTGTCTTATGTCCATCTCTGCGCATTCTAGTATTTTTTTAATTATTTCTTCATCTGATGGTATTCCTTCATTTTTCCAATATTGCGCAAATATAATTCTTGTTGTGGCATGCAAAATCAAATATAGGCTTTGTTTGTTAGTCTTTTCTGGCATTATACCTAATAAAAAAAAGTTCAGCTTTAAAATCTATATGTCCTCCCAACATCTTTTCTAGCCAAATATGTATCTTCTTCCAATAATTCTTTACTTTATCACATGTCCACCAAACATGATAATACATGCCTGACTTTGTTTAGATTTCCAAGGTTTTTTATTTTTTTAACGTGTTTTAAATTTAAAACATTGATTAATACAGTTTTTCATTCTTCTCTTTCCCTCCCACAGCACAAATTGAAGTTATCCCTTGTAAGATATGTGGGGACAAGTCTTCAGGGATTCACTATGGAGTCATCACCTGTGAAGGGTGCAAAGTAAGTTGGAAAGCTGGGGGTGCTTTGGGTCAAGGAGGGAACAGCTTATCAACTTTGCAACCTGCTCAAAATGGTACTGTGCTTGATGATTGAGAAATCAAACCTACTAACGTTTGTGAAACTTCTATATCAGTATATATATAGCCCATAGTTAAATGTCTGTTCTTAACCACCCTTTAACGATCTCAGAAAGTTATACCGATTGGACCTGGTTTCTATTTGAATGGAGACCAGCAGGAAATCTCAGGGTTATTGCTTGAGATACATAAAAAATGCTACATAACATATGACCCTTTAGTTCAGGGGTCTTCAAACTTGGCCCTTTTATGACTTGTGGACTTCAACTCCCAGAATTCCTCAGCCAGGCACATTCCTCTAGGACTGACCAGTTTGATCGCCTTGCAGTCCAGGGGACTCGCAGGAGTCTTCTCCAGCACCATAGTTCAAAGGCCTCAATTCTTTGGCGCTCAGCCTTTCTTATGGTCCAACTTTCACAGCCATACATTGCAACTGGGAAAACCTTGGCCTTGACTATACGTACTTTTGTTGGCAGGGTGATGTCTCTGCTTTTTAGTATGCTGTCTAGATTTGCCATAGCTTTCCTCCCCAGGAGCAAACGTCTTTTAATTTCTTGGCTACAGTCCCCATCTGTGGTGATCTTGGGAATCTTTACCCTTCCTTTAAATCAATCCAATAATGTGTCTTTGATTGAAGCCCTAGAAACACTTTCCTTCTGCAGGTTCTGTTGAGCATCCTTTGACCTACCTCTGCCAAATACCTATAACATTGTGTTGAAAATTCATACAGAGGTATTTCAATTGTAACTCCCACCTGTCCTGTTTAGGCATGAAAGCCAACTGAGTGGCCTCGGGCCAGTCACTCTCTCTCTAAGCCCAACCCACCTCGCAAGGCTGTTGTAATAAGGAAAATAGGAGGATGAAGGAGTATTAGCTATGTTTGCTCCTTGAGTTATTTATAAATTAATAAAAGTGGGATAAAAATCTAATAAATGCTATCAATATGAGGATGATGGCAATTGAAACCTAGTACACCTGGAACACCAGATTGGCAAAGAATGATATATTGCAAATATTATAATAGAAACAGATTTGCCATTATCTAAAATCTTTTTAGTAGGACTTCATTAATAATTACAAAGCATTTAAAGGTCATGTGATCTCCAAAATACCGTATGCAGCATGGTATCCATTTTTGTGACATATTCCACGCCCCAAATTGTCCAGATGTTTACATTTTGTTGACCTATTAAGAATAAAATGTCACCTGAGATGTAATAATTTTGCATTCGAATTTAAATGGATTTTGATTTATTTCTGTTCATAAAAAAATAGGTTTAACTCATGTTTGCTGGACCAAACCTTTTTTTATATAAAAAGAGACGTTTTTCTAAAAACTGTGACTATTAGAAATAGAAATCTTACTGTGAGTTTAGTTGTGGCAAGAAAACTGGAAAGATTAAATCTTGGAAAGTAATCCATAAATATGGCTCTGTCTTTGAAGATTATTCAGACACTGTAATGAAATAGAACACTGTTTTTGGCTAGTTCTAATTATAGGAGCATATGATCCTTGGTTAAAGAGCACAAACAAACGGTGTCTGTTTTGAGTATTTAAGCCTTAAACCACTTAAGTCAGTCGTTAACAACATAGTACCTGCGAGTACGACGATGCCCATTATAAGTCAAATAATCCAGGATTTTGCAAAAGTTGTTATAATCTCATAAAATTGGTAAATCATAATGAATTTTATGCAAGAGTTTTGGAACCTTTGGGAATCTTAGATTGAAAAATTCACAAGCGATTCTAGGAGTCTTTGATTTCTCACATGACATCTTGAAAAGAGTCTGGTGAAATTCAGACATTGTGTAAGATTGGGGGCAGATTGAGAAAGGGGGCACCCCAGGGCCAGGAAGGCTACCATTCCCTGGTTCAAGGCCAATTTCTCTGCCCTGGTGTTAATTTCATTTTCATTTTCATTTTATTAGATTTATACCCCGCCCTTCTCCTGGCGGACCCAGGGCGGCTTACAGCAAGCTAAAAACAGATAAAAACAGATAAATGATTTTGTAGAAGAGGTTGTACTACTGTTCTGAGTGCAATTAGTGTGCACTTCAGCTGTTCTAAAGATTTGGGAAACCCTTATTAAGAGAAGCTTGTCTAAGCTCCTTTTAGAGATAATCTTCTACCAGCAGAAGTAAAGCCTTTTTTTCAAATAGGAGTTTAGCCTCTATAGATGAGTTGTTGTTTTCTTCGGCTACTCTGTGCATGAATTAGCTGCAACATTCAAATGCCTTTTATTTATTTTTTCTTATGTTTCATTCATATTTTATTTTGCTTATTAATTCACTTATTCCATTTTTATGCCACCCATCTCCCTTGTAAAATGACTCATATGTTTTGGGGATAATTGGCTAGTTTACCGTAGACATATTTTATAGGAAAATAGAATATGGCATCAATCAAATAAATACATTCCTAGGCAAGGTTGAATAATACTGGTCTGTGCAAAGAAAATAAACATCAGAAGTCTGGTAGCACTTTTGCTGACTAAAAAATCTCCCTCTATATAACCAAACTGTGATGGTTTTCCTTTTCATTCACTTCTTTTTTTCCGTTTCCTTCACTCCCGCACCCCTCGTTTAAATCCTCCATCAGTTCAGTCATTCTGTGCATCTAACGAATCAAGATCCAGCTCACAAAAGCTGATGCCTTTTACTAAAATGTGTTACAGTAGAAACATGGGGCTGGAAGGGACCTTGGAGGTCTTCTAGTCCACCCCCTGCTCGAGGCAGGAGCCTTACACCATCCCAGTCAAATGGTTGTCTGTTCTATTTTCGAAAACCTCCAGTGATGGAGCACCCACAATTCTGAGAGGCAAGATAATAATAATAATAATAATAATAATAATAATAATAATAATAATAATAATAATAATAATAATAATAATAATAATAATAATAATAATAATAATAATAAAAAACTTGGAAGGGATCTTGGAGGTCATCTAGTCCAACCCCCTGCTCAGGCAGGAAACCCTATACCATTTCAGACAAATGGCTGTCCAGTCTCTTCTTAAAAACTTCCAGTGTTGGAGCATTCACCGCTTCTGGAGGCAGGTTGTTCCACTGGTTAATTGTTCTAACTGTCAGGAAGTTTCTCCTTAGTTCTAGGTTGCTTCTCTCCTTGATTAGTTTCCATCCGTTGCTTCTTGTCCTGCCTTCAGGCGCTTTGGAGAATAGCTTGACTCCCTCTTCTTTGTGGCAGCCCCTGAGATATTGGAACACTGCTATCCTGTCCCCCCTCGTCCTTCTCTTCATTAAACTAGACATACCCAATTCCATACCCAACTAGACATACCCAATTAATTGTTCTCACTGTCAGAATGTAGTTGGAAAAGGTGCTATCAGACTCCTTCTAATCTCTTTTTTTAACTTTTTATTTTTTTATTCAAAAAGTTAAAACACAAACTCCCAAAAAAGAAAAAAAAGAAGACATTGGAAAAAAAATGCATTAAGGAAAAGGAGACCAACACACATGCATATATTATCTCCCCTAGCTGAATACTGTATTCAGACTCCTTAATCTGCACAACACTCGCCCTGCAGAGTAGGAAAGGATGAGAAGATCTGGCTCGAGTTACCATAGGCTCTGCCTATGCATGGAAAACTCGATCCTGGATCCTCCCATTCACCGTCCAGCTCTGAGAAACAGAGTGACAGAGTTGGAAGGGACCTTGGAGGTCTTCTAGTCCAACCTTTTGGGCACCAGGGACCGGTTCCGTGGAGAGAGGTTTTTCCACGGACCGGAGGGCGCGTGGTTTTATGTGCTGCCAGCATCCCGCTGATGGGGCTTTGCTTTTTTGTGTGGACCGGTTGCTGGCATGCCACGGCCCGGTACTGGTCCACGAACCAGGGATTGGGAACCCCTGTTCTAATCTAACCCCCTGCTCAGGCAGGAAGCCCTATACCAGTGGTGGTGAACCTATGGCACGGGTGCCAGAGGCGGCACTCGGAGCGCTCTCTGTGGGCACATGTGCCATTGCCCCAGCCTTGCCTCCCCCCACGACCCCCTCCTCACCAGCAGCCCCCCTGGAGGAGTCGCCCCCGAGCGTGGCCTATGCGGAGCAGCACAGCCAAGGACATGGCAGCCAGGCAGTGTAGACAAGACTCATCCCTCACGCCCCATTGCGCACAGTTGATGCTGCAGGGCATGTGGCCACCATGGCGCTGCTGGGCTGCCTGGGTGATCTATGGTGGGCCCTGGAGGCGGTGAGTGGCCCTGCGGGCAGGTGGGGTGAGGGATGGTGTGGGGCCGAAAGGGGGGGCACGGCAGGGGGTGGAGCGAGGCCGGGGCCAGTTTTTGGACACTCGGTCTCTAAAAGGTTCGCCATCACTGCCCTATACCATTTCAGACAAATGGTTGTCCAATCTCTTCTTAAAAACTTCCAGTGTTGAAGCCTTCACAACTTCTGGAGGCAGGTTGTTCCACTGATTAATTGTTCTGAATTGCTCAAGCCTCTGTTCTTCCTTTTAATTCATGAGACAATGCACACAGATGCCGTGCAATTTAAGCTTCTTTGAAATGGGCGGCTGGTGTCGCGCAGCCGTAGTTGCCGACCAGCCGTCTTCTGTAACATGCCGTTCCCCCAATTTGTTGCAAATCTGAGAGCTGATGTTCCTCCTTTTTCTGCAGGGTTTTTTCCGCAGAAGCCAACAGAATAACGCCACTTACTCTTGCTCACGGCAGAGGAACTGCCTGATCGACAGGACCAACCGAAATCGGTGTCAGCACTGCCGACTGCAGAAGTGCCTGGCGCTGGGCATGTCCCGGGATGGTGAGTGCTGGATTTAGCCTGATGGGTGAAACTGGTGAACCAGTGGGGGAACGACATCAGAATGGTTCAGGGTTATAAAAGGAGAGGCAGAATCCTGGAGGCAGCAAATAGGGTTCCAAACATGGATGCAGGAAGCCACAAGTTCCTCCATGAAGCGTGTAAGCTAATCTAGGAGTTCAGTTGGTCATTGTGGTCTGAAATGGTATAGGACAATGGTAGGCAACCTTGGCTCTTTTATGACTCGTGGACTTCAACTCCCAGAATTCCTGAGTCAGCATAGCTGACTCAGGAATTCTGGGAGTTGAAGTCCACGAGTCATAAAAGAGTCAAGGTTGCCTACCCCTGGTATAGGATTTCCTGATTGAGCAAAGGGTTGGACTAATACATAGAATAATAGGATTGAAAGGGACCTTGAGGTCTTCTAGTCCAAGCCCCTGCTCAAGCAGGAGACCCTCTGCTATTCTGCACAAATGGCTGTCCATCCTGTTCTTAAAAGCTCCAGTGATGAAGCCCCCACAACTTCTGTAGTCAAGCCGTACCCCTGATTAACTGTCCTCACTCTTAGGAAGTTTCTCTTTAATTCCAGGTTGCTTCTCTCCTTAATGAGTTTCCATCCATTCAGGCTCTGGAAAATAAATGGATCCCCTCTTCTTTGAGGCAGCCCCTCAAATATAGGAAGACTGCTATCATGTCACCCTGAGTCCTTCTTTTCTCTAGGCTAGCTCAGGAATAACTCCGTCGTTAACCACACTGTCATTCTAAGCTAGATGCAACAAGGTGTTTAGATTACCTCCGAGCTGTTCAACAGCCATCCAAAAACACGGCCTCCGTTTAGTCCGGGGGTAGGCAACCTCGGCTCTTTTATGACTCGTGGACTTCAACTCCCAGAATTCCTGAGCCAGCATGGCTCAGCTTGGAAACCTCTCCCTTTCCCCTCAGCATGGCTGGCTCAGGGATTCTGGGAGTTGAAGTCTAAGAGTCATGAAAGAGCCAAGGTTGCCTACCCCTGGTTTAGTCAAACTCCACTGCCTGGTGTTAGAAATTGATATGGCTATAAAATGCACAATATGGGGGGGGGGCGTGGAGGTCAAAGAAAGGCAGCATACTAGAAGACCTCCAGCGTCCCTTCCAACTCTGTTAATCAGAAAGAGATCCAGAAGGAAGTTCGAATTTCTCTGTACTGCTGTGCCACCCCTGTCCAAAAGGAAATATTGCAACTGCAAGATTCATCATGTGCAGGGATAGGTAGTGCTCGACTTACGACCAAAACTGAGCCCAAAATTGTACAGTTGTTAAATGAGTTTTGCCCCATTTTACGAGCTTTCTTACCATGGTTGTTAAGTGAATCACTGCAGCGGTTAAGTTAGTAACACGGTTGTTAAGTGAATCTGGCCTCCCCATTGAGTCTGCTTGTCAGAAGGTCGCAAAAGAGGATCACATGACCCTGGGATACTGCGGCCGTCATAAATATGAGTCAGTTGCCAAGTGTCTGAATTTTGATCACGTGACCACAGGGATACTTTAACGGTCAATAAGTGTGAAAAATGGTGACCACTTTTGGGGGGGCTGTTGTAACTTTGAACAGTCACTAAATGAGCTGTTGTAAATCGAGGACTACCTATAGTTCTTGATTTACAAACCTAATGGGGCCTACTCATTATGGTCGTTAAGTCCTGATGGTCGTAAAGCAGGTCACCACAGGACCGAACTTTTTTGCAGTTGTCGTTAAGCAAGTGCTAATGTGTCACCCAAAACATTGTGGTGGGTCAGTGTTGACACGCGTGTCATAGGTTCGCCATCGCTCTTCTGGCTCTTTAGGAGAGCTCAAGAGTGGTCATGCTCACGCTCGGCTTTGCTTTCTGTGTTTTGCCCTCATCGGCTTGCAGCAGTAAAGTTTGGCCGCATGTCCAAGAAGCAGCGGGACAGCCTGTATGCCGAGGTCCAGAAACACCAACAGAGCCAAGAACAAAGCGTGGGAACCAAGGACGACCCAGAGACCTTGTCGAGGGTCTACACCACCAGCGTGAGCAGCGGACTCTCTGACCTTGATGACATCTCCATGTTGTCGGACAGCTTCCTCTTTGATTTTCCCCTGAGCCCCGACGGGAACAGCAGCTACTACAACCTGGATCTCCTGACCTCAGCGCAGCCATCACCCGACCAGTCCAGCACTGACGTCAGCGACACGAAGTTCATTAAACAGGAGTCCATCTACGAGCTCATGCTGGAGCCCAGCCTCTTTCCTCACGGCCCCCTTGAAAGCAACGCGTTGGCTTCAGACGTTTCGGTGATGGAAATGGGTTAGTATAATACTCTCTCTGCCAAATCTCTTTCAGCACAAAGGAGGCCACTGCTAGCCATTGTGGAGGCTGCCAGCTTTATTCATGCTGTATTGTCCCCTCTGTGTTCATGCATGCTTCTAGTCCTGATTGTTCCTTTGAGTCTTTAATAATTTAAAAAGGGTTGGGCTTTTTGTAGCACAAGAGCTGGAAACAATCCCATACCTTTTTTTTTTTTTTTTTTTTTT
>NW_015386393.1:5941526-5950452 GCF_001527695.2 Protobothrops mucrosquamatus
CTGGAAACAATCCCATACCTTTTTTTTTTTTTTTTTTTTTTTGCAAACTCCAGAGCTCTTTCTGACTATATTTGCTAAAATCAGTGGTTCAATTTCCTTGGATTTTTGAGGTGGAAAATACACGTTGTCCTCAAGTTACGGCCACAATTGAGCCCCACATTTCTGTTGCTAAGTGAGACATTTCTTAAATGAGTTTTGCCCCATGGTACGACCTTTCTTGCCATAGTTGTTAAGTGAATCACTTTAAATTAGTAATACGGTTGTTAAGTGACTCTGGCTTCCCCATTGAGTTTGCTTGTCAGAAGTTGCAAAAGGCAATCACATGACCCAGGACATTGCAACCGTCGTAAATGTGAGTCAGTTGCCAAGGGTCGGGATTTTGATCACGTGACCATGGGGATGTTGCAGTGGTCATAAGTGAGAAAAATGGCCATTACTCACTTTTTTCAGTGCCATTGTAACTTTGAATGATCATTAAATGAACTATTGTTAGTTGAAGACCAACTATATCTAAAAACCATTGTTTATGCTACCAAGCAGAGCAAACCGTTTAAAAACAAAACAGCCACAGAATATTTCCTAAGTTAACCACCTTACTTCATTGACTTGCTCACTATGGCCAGATCACCCAAGAATTAGAAATATAATCCCTGAATTCCCCGATTTTAGGTCGATTGCATATACATTGAACTGGATGCAAGCTGTTTACTCGAGCGTAGCAACCAATTACAGACAGCCCTTAATGTCAAATGTACAGGTATAGTACAGGGGGTACCTTGCTCAATAGTAGTAACTGTGAGAGGGACCTCGGAGTCCTAGTGGACAATCACTTAAATATGAGCCAGCAGTGTGCTGCAGCTGCCAAAAAAGCCAACACAATGCTAGACTGCATTAACAGAGGGATAGAATCAAGATCACGTGAAGTATTAATACCACTTTACAATGCCTTAGTAAGACCACACTTGGAATACTGCATCCAGTTTTGGTCACCACGATGTAAAACAGATGTTGAGACTCTAGAGTACAGAGAAGAGCAACAAAGATGATCAGGGGACTGGAGGCCAAAGCATATAAGAAAAGGCTGCTGGAATTGGGTATGTCTAGTTTAACGAAGAGAAGGACGAGGGGAGACATGATAGCAGAGTTCCAATATCTCAGGGGCTGCCACAAAGAAGAGGGAGTCAAGCTATTTTCCAAGGCACCTGAGGGCAGGACAAGAAGCAACGGATGGAAACTAATCAAGGAGAGAAGCAACCTAGAACTAAGGAGAAACTTCCTGACAGTTAGAACAATTAACCAGTGGAACAACCTGCCTCCAGAAGCGGTGAATGCTCCAACACTGGAAGTTTTTAAGAAGAGACTGGACAGCCATTTGTCTGAAATGGTATAGTGTTTTCTGCCTGAGCAGGGGGTTGGACTAGATGACCTCCAAGTTCCCTTCCAACTTTATTATTATTATTATTATTATTATTATTATTATTATTATTATTAACCATAAGTGAACCTGGAATTACAGTCATAGGTCATGGTGGTTGTTAAGCAAGTCACCACATGACCCCGCCTGATTTTAGGATCCTTTTGTGGCAGTTGTTAAGCAAACACTCTCATAAGCAAACAAATCTGGTGGTTGTTAACACTGTGGCTGTTAAACAAACCCATTGTACTCAATGGGTGCTTTGTGCCAGAAACTGGCAGAAAATACTGGAAATCAGCAAAACCTGCCAAAAATCATAGTCACGTGACTGCAACACTGCAACTGGCCACAAAGGTGAGCGAGTTGCCAAGCGCCTGTAATGCAATCGCAGGACTGGGGGGGGGGGCAGGACCATTGCAACTCTGGTCATAGGTAACTCTGGTGAAGTCCATTGTAACTTCAAACCGTCTCTAAGCAGCCGGTCGTTAAGCAAGGACTATCCGTACACCCAACAGGGAGAGAGTTGGTGGGTGCAACTGTACGCACATTCCTGCAACATTTACAAGGAGATTGTGGTCTTGTCTGAAAGAGTGATGTCTAAACCCCAAAACAGAGCATGGGTAATTATAGTCCCCAATAATTCAGAAGTTCAGTTGTCCAGAAGATTGATCAGCTGGTCCAGGGTGAAATTGCTGAGGCTCAGGATGCAAACAGGAATAACAAATGCAGGAACACAGAGTTGAAGTTGGTGCAGCTGGTTCTTACAATGAAGATAACAACTGCCAGTGGGTGTTGTAATATCTAACATCTAGATGAGATGGGCAGCATACAAGTCAAGGAAGGAAGGAAGGAAGGAAGGAAGGAAGGAAGGAAGGAAGGAAGGAAGGAAGGAAGGAAGGAAGGAAGGAAGGCTGGTCACAGGTGCAGCGTGGGGATCAGGCCTTGGAGATAGGCCAAGTGAAGAAACAGATAAGCTGGGATTCCAGAATGCAACTTCATTGTTGTATCTAAGTTCCTCTCTGTCCCATCTTATACCAAAGGCAATCAAGCAGAGTTATTTTTAACTTTCTTTCTCACACTCATTTCTATCTCTGGACTGGGTGATGTCTTCTCCAAATCCCTCCTTAATGGCTTTCCTAAAGTCAGCTCTAAATCCTTTTAAAGTTGGTATCTTTGCTAAGCACTTCAGAGTTTCCAATGTGCCCTCCAGCTGGGTGATCATTCAGAACAGAGTTGGAGAAATCTTGGCAACTTGAAGATGTGTGGACTTCAATTCCCAGAATTCCCCAGCCAACCATGCTGGCTGGGGAATTCTGGGAGTTGAAGTCCACACATCTTCAAGTTGCCAAGCTTGAGAAACACTGTTTTAGCATCTTGCCAGTCACCTCTCTCCTAACTGCTAAAGTTGATCGCCTACCAGATCTTCTGGATCAAGCCTCACCTCCTCTGAATCTGAGAAGGCCAATGTACCATCCCCAAAAGATGCTCGATGCCTGATTTAAGCGGTAGAACAAAGGCTTGGGGAGCAGAGATCTTGAATATAATCCCCTCGATCTTCCACCAGCTATAGCTGATGGGAAAGACACTTGTGAAACATGTTGGAGCTAGAGCTAATTAGAATAGATAATGCTAATAACTGACCTTATGTTCTCCTTGACTTCTGCTTAATCCATTTATCTTGCTTTGGTGTTTAACATCAGCTCCTCTTTTGATTTCAGTATCTAACTGTACTCAATTACTCAGTCATGTAACTGTAATCAATTATCATACAGTGATTAGTGGGATCGTTCTTGCCCCCATCCCCCACCCCTTCCTTCTCTGCCTTCCCCATATTCGATAGTTGGCACGGAGAGGTGCCAAATATTATGTGCTCCTGAGTTTATGACATATTGAGATGGGTTGTGCTGTATAGATGTTGGATTTCAAACCAAGTAAAATTGTTGCTTTCTGACTTTCTGACTCCTAACGGTGCATGCTAATTTTTGTACAGCAATTCAGACCTTAGAGCACATTTGCAAGGGTTTATTTATTTGTATCCTGCCTTTATTATTTTTATAAAAAAATTCAAGGTGGCATACATATCCAAGACATCTTCCTCTTCCTGTTTTCCCCACAACTACCCTGTGAGGTGAGTTGGGCTGAGACAGGTTGACTGGCTCAAAGTTATCCAGCTGGCTTTCATAGCTAAGGCGAGTCTTGAACTCAAAGTCTCCCGCTTTCTAGTCTGGTGCCTTAACCACTAGACCAGGGGTCTTCAAACTTGGCCCTTTTATGACTTGTGGACTTCAACTCCCAGAATTCCTCAGCCAGCATGCCTGGCTGAGGAATTCTGGGAGTTGAAGTCCACAAGTCATAAAAGGGCCAAGTTTGAAGACCCCTGCCCTAGACCAAATTGGCTTTATATTTATATTTTTTATTTCATATTCAGTTCTAAGATAATTCTTTTGGGTTGGCTGAGATACTTAGCTAAATCCATTCATAAAAGAATCCCCGAACAATGAATGAATCAATATGAATCTGTGAATCCGCTAATGCAAAGACAAAGAAGCAAGATCCAGGAGGTTGGTTTTTCTCAAACAAGTGTCTAACAGCACTGTGATTTATGTATGACCCATGTGAGACAGTCAGATCTGCCAAATAATTTTCTAGTTTGGCAACAGAGGTCAGTGCTTAAGAGTCTTTGCCTGTTGCATTGCCAGAGCGCCTAGCCCAGAATGTGGTAAAATCACACCTTGAGACGTTGCAATACACCAGCGAGGAGCTACAGCGGTTTGCCTGGACACTCTACTCTCAGGAGGAGATAAGGACCATGCAGAACACGGTAAGTGTCTCCTGCAAGATTAGATTAGGAATCCCTCTTAATCTGAGCTACTAGTGCAGGAGTGAGCAACTAAGGCAGGGGTAGGCAACCTTGGCTCTTTTATGACTCGTGGACTTCAACTCCCAGAATTCCTGAGCCAGCCATGCTGAGGGGAAAGGGAGAGGTTTCCAAGCTGAGCCAGGCTGGCTCAGGAATTCTGGGAGTTGAAGTCCACGAGTCATAAAAGAGCCAAGGTTGCCTACCCCTAAACTATGGTATTTTTACAACCAGCTCAGGAATTCTGGGAGTTGAAATCCACAGGTCATAAAGGGGCCATAGTTGCCCACTCTTGTGCTAGTGGAACTCACAGCAGAAGTGTCACAAAACCAGGTTGGAGAAAACATACCTAGTGGATTGTCCATAGCAAGGTATACTGCTTCTAGACATGGAGCTTCTATTGAGCTGTCATTTAACAACTGTATGGGATATACAAGAGAGTATGTGACTGAGTTCTTCTTCCTGCTCCCCCCCCCCAAAAAATATGCTTTTCTACCATACTCAATGAAAGTATGATGATATTGCCTTTCTGAATGATAGATACAGTATTTTAGAGAAGGAGCAACAGCAATATTATCGCAAGCAGAAGAGATTGGAAAGACCTAGAGAGTCAAAACTAGGATAATTATTTTGTCTTATAAATTTAATAAATCAATAGGGTTTTTTTTATTACAAATGGGAAGGTCTATCAACAAGTCAACGTTCCCACTGCCCAAAAAAAAAAAGGTCTCAGTGGCCAAGGAGGTGTTAATGCCAATGCTCTCCACCCTTGGGGACTTCCAGATACGTGGACTTCAACTCCCAGAATTCTCATCGGTAGCCATGCTGCCTGTGAAATTCTGGCATTTAAAGTCCACACTCCTGGGGATGGTCAAGGTTGCAAAACATTACTCAGCCACCAAAAGAGCCATAGAGCCAGAAAGGAGGTGGGGGGGGGGTCCTTCAGCCAGCTTCTTGGAGGGTTGCAGATCACCAACCTCCCTCAGGCTCCTCCTTCTGGCAAATCAGGATGCTTCCATGGAGAAGGGCTTATTCTGAAGGCATTTTTGAGTGGGCAAAAAAGTCAGAATGGTGGTCACAGCTGTGCAATGGACGTCCTGCCCCTTTTCTGTGCATCACATGCATAAGTAAAGGACAGGGCTTTAGTCATGTGGTGGTGGCCACCTCTTTGACTTTTTTTATGCTCTCCCCCCATACATGCTGATAGTACATTCCATTTTCTAATGGAAAGCACTACTAGATCTCTGATCTGGCCATTACCTGCCCCAATGCTAGGCTGGTGCCAGGATGGAGGTTTATCTCAGCTTTGGGGCCCAGAAGGAATATGAATGAGGACCATGTGCGTATAATCACTTACGTATCATCAGGCATTCAATACTGTTCATGTTAATGGACATTTCTCCATCTGCTGCCCTGCAGAACTGCGAGGTAATGTGGCAAGAGTGTGCCGTCCAGATTTCCAATGCCATCCAGTACATCGTGGAGTTTGCCAAGCGCATTGATGGCTTCATGGAGCTATGCCAGAATGACCAAATCATTCTTCTCAAAGCAGGTAAGAGAGTCGAGGTTAGGTTTGTTTAGATCAGGGCTTTCCAACTTTGGCAACTTTAAGATGCATGGACTTCCAGAATTGCCAAGGTTGGAAACCCTGGTTTGGATGTTGGGGTTAGGGTTTGTTTAGATCAGGGTTTCCCAACCTTGGCAACTTTAAGATGTGTGGACTTCCCAACTTTGGCAACATGCTGGCTGGGGAAGACATGCTGGCTGGGGAATTCTGGGAGTTGGAAGTTCACACGTCTTAAAAGTTGCCAAGGTTGGAAACCCTAATTTGGATGTTGTTCAAGAAATGGAAGAAACTGGGGGTGGAGTGTAAATGGTCATTTTGTGGGGCATCAAAAAAGTCAAGATGGGGTCATGCCCATTGAGTGAAAGCTTGCTCTTTGAGGAGAAGGAGAAGTAGATCAGATCACTTGTAGAAGGAAGCTTCTGTTCTGTTCCTTCTCCAAGGACTCATGAGATTGGACAAATCAATGCCATCTTGATAGATGTTTTTGATAAAACCTTGGAAGCATCTCATTACTGGGTAGGCTGGGGGTTCAAATTATCAAGGAAAGGGGGCAGAAATGGGGGGTGGAGACACCTTTGCCCCATGCAGCTTACTGCCGGTATTTCATCGCTTGAAGTAGCTAATGGTCCAAGATACCTCTAACCACCTCCTTCTCCTTTTCTCCCATTTTTTGGCTTTATCTTCTTCTGCTCCATCCACTCCTTTCTTCTGGCTTTTAATTTTTCACCTTTCCACATTTTTAATTACATGTACCATTATTGCCAATTAATAACATGGAATTGTACATGTGGGTGGATTTCCTTTTCCTCTACTTCCCCCAACCTTCCTTTTTCCTTATTGTTCTTCTTGCAACTATGGAAATATCCTTCTTTCCTCCCCCCTCCCTTCCTTCCGTTCTTCCTTCTTTTTTTTGCTACCCTTGGCCTTCGTCAGGTTGTCTGGAGATTCTCCTCATCCGAATGACGCGGGCCTTCAACCCATTGAACAACACCGTACTTTTTGCAGGAAAATATGGTGGGATGCCGATGTTTAAGTCACTCGGTAAGAAAGCAGAGGGGGTTGCCCTTCTGAAGATGCAAATGAGACATTCTGAGTTGGTTGGTGGCCATCTTGGTGTGATCATGTTTCGTGATCCTAACCTCTTTCTGGCTAAAATGAGAGGAATTAGGTTTGCCATTAAGAAGGGTGGAAATTTGAGGGGGGGGAGAAGAGAAATTCATGGATATATGAATTATTATGTTTACACAAATCTAAAAGGTAATTACACTATATATAATATATTGGCTGTGCTCACACACCACAGGATGTCCACAGGAGGCATGAAAACAGTCAATACGGCAGCTGTGCAATTGAAACCCATCTGTTTTTGATGTGTGTGTGACGCACATAAACAAGAGTACAGCCTTGATTGTACAGTTGTGGCTACCATATTGATGTTTTTGACCGCCCCTCCCTGCAGACACCCAGATTAAAGACCCAGTGGTTACATTTGCAGAACATGTTAAGGTTGGCTAGGTTAACCAGTTAGTTTTTGCATGGTTTAGCACAGGGGTCTTCAAACTTGGCCCTTTTATGACTTGTGGACTTCAACTCACAGAATTCCTCAGCCAGGCACGCTGATGGAGGAATTCTGGGGGTTGAAGTCCACGTCATAAAAGGGCCAAGTTTGAAGACCCCTGGTTTAGCATTTTGTGTTAACCTTCACTTTTTGATGTTTATGGTTTTATTCAACAACCAGGATATACACACACACACACACACACAATGAATGAGCACCTTTTATAACTTTCTGATTGCTGTATGCTCTTTCTCACCATATATGTGTGCATGCATGTTTAAGTACATAAAATAATGTACCCAATAGAATTGAATTGCAAAGGATGTAGAATCAAAGCAACTATTTCTTTCAAGCAATTGGAAGAAATATTGCAACATTTGGGGATTTTTTTAATGAAGAGAACAGGCGGATAAATTGGACCACCGTAAAATTATGCATGGAGGCAAGTGGAGAGGGAAATAAAATTATGGATTGAGGAAATAAATGGGAGAAGTTTTCCTCCCCTTCTCAAGACAATAAAATCCACTGGATGCGTTTAATAAAGGTGAATGTTGGGAGATCCAGGATGGGAAAAGACTCCTCTCTTTTGCATAGAATAGAATAGAATAGAATAGAATAGAATAGAATAGAATAGAATAGAATAGAATAGAATAGAATAGAATAGAAACAGAAACGGAAACGGAAACGGAATAGAATAGAATAGAATAGAATAGAATAGAATAGAATAGAATAGAATAGAATAGAATAGGACAGAGTTGGAGGGGACCTTGGAGGTCTTCTAGTCCAACCCCCTGCTCAGGCAGAAAACCCTATACCATTTCAGACAAATGGTTATCCAATCTCTTCTTAAAAGCTTCCAGTGTTGGAGCATTCACAACTTCTGGAGGCAGGTTGTTCCACTGATTAATTGTTCTATCTGTCAGGAAATTTCTCCTTAGTTCTAGGTTGCTTCTCTCCTTGATTAATTTCCATCCATTGCTTCTTTTCCTGCCTTCAGGTGCTTAGGAGAATAGTTTGACTCCCTCTTTTTTGTGGCAACCCCTCAGATATTGGAACATAACGCTTTTAGAAGTTTTGGAATTTTCTATCTGAAGGTGTATTGATAGTCCCCCAACAGTTTTGAAACAGGCATTGGTTAGCTGCATGGAGAATCAGTCTGTCATCGGTTATAATTCTAGCTCCAGTGTTTAAAATAAATAAACTTGAAAAAAGTTTAATATACAACTAGCTTAGTCCTTTAACATAGTATTAAATGTTCCATGACTCGGCGGAAAATCAGGCGGCGGCTTGGGAGACAACTGCCGCCGCTGCATTGGACCGAGTCGTGCCTCTGCGGCCTCTGACCCGGCCTAGATCTCGACTGGCTCCCTGGTTTACCGGGGAGCTGAGAGAGATGAAACGCCGGAAAAGACGCCTAGAGAGCTGTTGGAGGGCCAGCCGAACCGAACCCGCTCGAACACAGGTAAGGATACATGTTAGATCCTACCTAGTGGCGATGAGAGTGGCTAGGACTAACTACTATTCCTCACT
>NW_015386393.1:5951834-5964024 GCF_001527695.2 Protobothrops mucrosquamatus
GGGTGCCCCTACCCTCTGGAATGAACTACCCCCCGAGATTCGGATGATTCCGGATCTCCTTACCTTCCGTCGCGCCCTCAAGACATGGCTCTTTCAGCAAGCGGACCTGACCTAGGGAGGATTTTATACTGGGTTCATTTTTAGGAATTTGGAAGACACAACTTTAAAATTTGGTTTAATTCGGTTTTATTGGGGGGGGGATTGTATATATCTTTGGTTTTAAACATGTTGTGCGCCGCCCTGAGTCCCGCAGGGAGAAGGGTGGCATATAAATTAAATTAAATAAATAAATAAATAATTGTTCTATCTGTCAGGAAATTTCTCCTTAGTTCTAGGTTGCTTCTCTCCTTGATTAATTTCCATCCATTGCTTCTTTTCCTGCCTTCAGGTGCTTAGGAGAATAGTTTGACTCCCTCTTTTTTGTGGCAACCCCTCAGATATTGGAACATAACGCTTTTAGAAGTTTTGGAATTTTCTATCTGAAGGTGTATTGATAGTCCCCCAACAGTTTTGAAACAGGCATTGGTTAGCTGCATGGAGAATCAGTCTGTCATCGGTTATAATTCTAGCTCCAGTGTTTAAAATAAATAAACTTGAAAAAAGTTTAATATACAACTAGCTTAGTCCTTTAACATAGTATTAAATGGACTATATGGAAAGATTTTAAAACAATTGCAGTACTGCAAAACTATTAGCTGTTAGTGCATGCATTGATTTGAAAATATGAAATTATCCAACTTCATGTTCAAATCCCAGTTAAATGGCTCCTTCTTTTCCTAGGTTGTGATGACCTGATCAATTCCATCTTTGAGCTGGGGAAGAACCTTTGCCGACTGCAACTCTCTGATGAAGAGGTGGCACTCTTCACTGCAGTTGTCCTGTTCACACCAGGTATGTGATCAAAAGGGGAAGGGGAAGAAATGCTGGATTAACATTTGTCACTATCCAAAACCAATTGAGAGCCGGTTTATGTAGCAGCATCAACATTTTATTCCTCTTAGCCAATGATGACAGCTGTTTCCCACTGCAGAGATTACAGAGTTACTACAGACACCTGGCTGAGCCAGGATTGTCCATTCTCCAGGTAGATAGCTTGGACTTTACATGTCTGGGACCAATTCTCATTAGTTCCTGTCCCACGGCCAATAGTAAAGGATTGTGGGAGTTGAAGTCTAAAGTATTTGGAAAGTACTAGCTTATTCTGGGAGTTTATTGTGACTGGCAATAGATCTTCAGCATCTCCAATGGAGGGACAACTGGAACCTGTAAATGCTAGAGGGAACACCTGGAATTTCCCATATGCCCATCAGGCTTCCTGCCACCTAACTATGTCTCTTCAGGGAAGAAATAGAACATGATTGTAGAGCAGAGATGGGAAATACTGTAGTCTGTAGAACAGAGGTGTGTAGTATTGTGGTCTGTAGATATGGATAGTATATAGACCAGACCTGGCACATGGCCAGTTCCAGTCTGGCCCGCTGTGTTGGTGGTGAGCGTGGGGCATCTGGGGCAGGGGAGGGTGAGTGGAGGATAGGGTGATGGCAATATTGGGGGCAGGACAACGGTGGCCCTCCAAAACAGGCTCAGTTTCTCAGGTGGCCTCGTGGGAAAATTAATTCCCACCCCTGCTACAGAGTATAGAACAGAGATGGTAATAGATAATGTTAGACTGTCACTCCCATAATCCTTATCATTGCCCTGGTGGCGCAGTGGTTAGAATGTAGTATTGCAGGCAAGCTCTGATCACAGCCTGGAGTTTGATCCTGACAGAGCTCAAGACTGACTCAGCCTTCCATCCTTCCTAGGTCAGTAAAATGAGGACCCAGATTGTTGGGGGCAATAGGCTGACATTGTAAACTGCCCAGAGAATGGAGCAGTATATAAATTAAGTGTTAAGTGTTATTGCTACTGCTATTGACATTGCTTCTAGGCCTGATGGGAGACAGAGAACATTAGAAGACCAGTTATTGCCCACTCCTTCTGTAGAATTATGGTTGCAAACATAGCGCCTTCTGAATCCATGTTGCGTACAGTTGGCTTCTCTTGACTAGAAGTGGCTCTTGAGGGTCTCAGGCACTGAGGATGCACTTCCATAAATCCTTTGCACATGGATACTGTCAAGCATTGCTCTGAAGGGTGGTTGTTCTTGGTACCAGTGGTAGAGTTTGCAACAAAGAAAGGTTTGATTAGACTAAACTACAACACAGAGTTTGTTGGGCCTAAATGTATGGTCCACGTGTCTGGTAAATCTTTCCAGCCAGATTCTTCGAGATTTATTAGAATCAACAACTAAAATTCTAGTTCATGTGAAGGCCATCAGGTAGGGTAACGTTTCTTGTGGGAGTTAATGCATTGTCTGCCTTATTGACTTCCTCTGCAACACGTTTCTCACAATTGTACACTTATACTCTCTCGCAAACACATATCCACAGAGTCTGGGCTTAAACATTGGTTTTAACTATGTTTTTTCCCCTGAATAAGCCACAGTGGTTGGATGTCCACGTCCCCATAAGCCATAAATCCAGTGGTGGGGTTCAGATATGTGAACAACCGGTTCTCTGTGTTGATGCCGCTTCCAGAAGTCCATTCTGGGCCTGGGCAACACAAAATTAGCTACCAATTAGCTGCCGAACTGGTACGAACTAGCTGAATCCCACCACTGCATAAATCATGTTTCTACAAGCCACACTGGATTAAAGCTAGGCATAAAATAAACAGATCACATTATGTCTTAGTGCCCTTTGTGAACTTTTGGAACCTCACCGCATACACATGCATGCTTTCTAGAGCAGTGTTTCTCAACCTTGACAATTTTAAGGCATGTGGACTTCAACTCCCAGAATTCCACAGCCAGCAATGCTGGCTGTGGAATTCTGGGAGTTGAAGTCCACATGCCTTAAAATTGTCAAGGTTGAGAAACACTGTTCTAGAGAATAGCTGTTAACAATTGGAAATAACACAAAGCAAGTGTTGTTTTTTTCCTGCAATTTTGCAATTCTAAGAAATTCCAATGTGTGCTATCCTTTCTCAGATCGGCCTTGGCTCTCTGAGTCCAAAAAGGTACAAAAACTCCAGGATAAAGTCTACACGGCTCTCCAGCACGAGATTCAAAAGAAAAATACCAACGAAGACAGGCTCTCCAAGGTAAATACAACATTTTAAAGAATTAAATGGGAGAGACACAGACTAACACACAAGAGAAATAATAATAATAATAATAATAATAATAATAATAATAATAATAATAATAATAATAATAATAATAATAATAATAATAATAATAATAATAAAAAGTTGGAAGGGACCTTGGAGGTCATCGAGTCCAACCCCCTGCTCAGGCAGGAACCCTACACCATTTCAGACAAATGGCTGTCCAGTCTCTTCTTAAAAACTTCCAGTGTTGGAGCATTCACCGCTTCTGGAGGCAGGCTGTTCCATTGGTTAATTGTTCTAACTGTCAGGAAGTTTCTCCTTAGTTCTAAGTTGCTTCTCTCCTTGATCAGTTTCCATCCGTTGCTTCTTGTCCTGCCCTCAGGCGCCTTGGAGAATAGCTTGACTCCCTCTTCTTTGTGGCAGCCCCTGAGATATTGGAACATATCGGAAAATATATTGATACGCCTTAGGGCTAAGTCCAAGGTTTCCAAATATTCAATAGCCATTGATGAGAAAATAAATTAAACAAAGGGAGCTCAGAACAACCCTGTTTGGTTTGAACAGGCCAAAGGCTGGCCTACTCTTGAGCCCAGGAAAACGAGGAATAGATGGAATGGATGGGGGATCCTTCGAGGCAGACAGGGGTATCTGCAGGAAGGGTCAAATAAGTCAAGATGGTGGCCACAACAACGCAATCAGAATCATGTCTCTTTTTATATGAGTTGACACATTATGTGGCTGGATTGCATGGTTTTGTCCATCAGCTTGACTTAGAAAAGGCCGTCTCCTTCAATTAACCCTTTAAAGACTGAGGTGTTTCATTAGTCCTTTTTCAGCATGCAATAAAGAGCGCTTTACAGGTAGTCCTTGAGGTACTGTAATGGAGCCTGCCCATGATGGTCATAAGTGGTGATACGATTAAGTGAGAAGGCCTCAATTAACAACCTCCACCCCCTTCTCTTCCTAATGCGGCTGTTAAATGAATATGTGGAAGATTAAGCAGAGCACAGAGTTGGGGAGACCCTTGGAGACCGCATCAAGGCAGCAAAATGGAGTGGTTCAGCCTTTGGCTATGCAGCGGCCTCATGCAAGTGGAAGCCATTTTGGCCCACCTGCAAGAAAGGAGGCAGCCACATGTCCCAGGGAGACGTGGCCTAACCTCCTTCCCCAACATGAGGTCTGGATTTCTTCAAAATTTAAGTGTGCCACGGCTGACAGGCATTTGGGGAGTAGGCGCAAGACCTGTGGGGTCCTGGAGACACAAGATGGAGAGGAGGAGGGGAGCCCTGCAGCACCCTGCATTCAATCATAAAGGGCGAATGACTGCAAGAGCGAAATGAACTGGGGTTGTAAATAGCTTGGTGGGGGTCTATTATAATAGTCATTAAGTAACCCTTCGTATCTCAGGTACTACTGCACAGGTAGTCCTCGATTTACAATCACAACTGGGATCAGAATTTCTATTGCTAAACAAAGTGGTTGCTAAGTAAATCGTGCCTGATTTACAACCTTTTTTTGCCATGGTTGTTAAGTGAATCACTGTATGTAAGTAAATCACATGGTTGTCAAGGAAATCCAACTTCCTCTATTGATTTTGTTGGAACCTGGTGGGAAGGATACAAATGGCCCAAGACATAGCAATTGTCTTAAATCCATGCTGGTGGCCCAGTGTCCAAATTTTTATCATGTGAGCGTGGGGATGCGACAGTGGTTATAATTGCAAGGACTGGTTATTAGTCACTTTTGCAGTGTCATTGTAACTTTAGTTACTAAAAATGGTTGTAAATTGAGGACTATCTGTATTTTTTTACTTTATTTAGTATATGCAGCGTATACATTTGGTCTCCTTCCTCTATTTCTACACAATTGGTCGATTTCACTGTGAGCCCTGTAATCTAACCCCAGTTTTTCCCCAACTGTATTCTGAGTTTCAGTGAGAACTTGATGGAGTTTCATGAGATGAAGGGAAGGAAACATTCAAAAACAGCCAAATTTCTATCGTGGAGTTTTGTTTCTGAATCAGCAGCAGGAGTTCCAGATTTTGTTTTTTCAATTAACAGCCTCCAAGGTCCCTGCTCTAACCCATCTCCTTTTCCCACAGATGGTTGCCAAGCTCCCCTTGATGAAGACCATCTGCGGCCTTCACTTAGATAAGCTGGAACTTTTCCGCCTTGTCCATCCGGAGACGGCCAAAAATTTCCCTCCTCTCTACAAAGAAGTGTTCAATTCAGAGTTCCATTACAGCAGCCCTCAGGAGAGTTAAAGCAGAATTCGCAGAGCAAAACTTTTATGACTTCCGGAATGGGGAAAGCAGAATTGACTAACCCCTGTGGTTTATTTTAAATCAAGGATCAACCTGGCTTTCCTCCTCCTCAACCTCTTGCAGTTGATCTGTGGTGATCTGCAGTCACTGTTGAATGTAATTGCACCTTTTTAAAGATCCAGCGGACTTTGGGCATACTGGTGAAATGAATGTGAAATGACATTCAGTAGAGAATATCCCACATTAATGCTGTTATTAAGAATTCCTATCCTTTCCTCAAAAGCATGTTTCAGCAGAACACGTTTCTCTGCCCTGGCATGTGAATACATCCACCCAAACTCATGAGACTTACAGCCAGCTGATGCCCAACCCAAAAAACACCTCTTTAAGCCCAGCCATGTGGATAAATATGTATATTTTTGCTGGTTTCTGCTTTTCTCTGGCATGGTTCGAAGGATAGGACGCTGGACGTACAGAAGGAAAACCAGATCTTGTGGACTTGTTCAACGTGAGGATGGAAATCTGTGGGAGGAGAAAGAGACACAAACACACACATACACAGAGATTACACTCCTGCCAGATAATGGGACAGAGGTGGTGGTGGGGAGAAGGATATGTGGGGAGAAAAGAACTTTTAATTTAATTGTGTTTCTGACTCTCGGGGGCAGCTGGAGGGCTGGACCCTCTAAGAGAAAAAAAAGGAAGTGTAAAGTTCATAGCAAACCAGGATGTATTTCTCATCAACAAACACTGCTGCTATCAAAGTAACTGGAAAAGCATCAGTTTAAAGAAAAACACGGATGGCCTCTGGATGACATTGGATTTTAGTGGCCATTATCCTCAGTGATTGGCCTGGCTGGGGAGGATGGATGCTGGAGTTAAACCATACCTGGCTGCCAAGCTAGATGACGAATGATCCAATTGCTTCTAAAGCAGTGTTTTTTTCAAACTTGGCAAGTTTTAAAATGTGTGGACTTCAACTCCTAGAATTCCCCAGCATATCTTAATCTCCCAGGTTCAAAAAATGCTGTTCTGTAGCAGTCTCTGCCAAGACTGCTGCTACATCATGTTTGTTCTTTCTCCATATTATAAAAGACCTTGCTTGGTATCGGTTCACCACATGAATGATGAACAGGCCTGCAGCTAAATGTAGAGGCCCTTCCTTCGGGCCTGCGCAATACTGTAGAATCAACCGGATGATAAAAAGACCCACCCAATAGCTCACATTTGCAGGGTAGTTATTTTTATCCTGCTCAAGCTCAGCAGCACCTCCAACACCAGCTTAAATGGCATGGCTGCTTTCTTCAAACTAATGGCAAACCTTTAATGGTTGAACCTAATGGTTGAACCTTTCAGATGCTGCTAGAAGCCAAAACAAATAGTCCTAAGACAACCACAATTGGGACCAGGATTTTTGTTTCTAAGCAAGGCGGTTGTTAACTGAATCGTACCCAATTTTGCAACCATTTTTGTCATGGTTGTTAAATGTCTCACTGCAGTTGTTCAGTGAATCCAGCTTTCTCTATGGACTTCGTCGGAAACCAATTGGGAAAGTTGCAAATGGCGATCACGTGACCCAGGGCCAGTGCAACCATCATGAATCCCATGCTGGTTGACAAGTGCCCAAATTTTGATCACGTGACCATGGGAACGCTGTGATGGTCTTAAGGGGGAGGACTGGTTATAAGTCTCTTTCAGTGCTTTAACTTCAAATGATCACGAAACGAATGGTTGTAAGTCAAGGACTATCTGTACCCTTTTGGTCCTGTTTGGTGGTGTTACCTGGCAGTGGTAGCTTTACAGTTTATGGAGGGCCATCAATTCCTAACTCCCTAAAGTAAGCAATGTCTTCTATCCTGGGATCAAGGAGAGAGTGGTATACAGTATGTCATTCCCGCAAGTCTCAGCTCTCTGAATGAGCTTGCCGGGTGTAACCTCAGCTACCTTCAGCCAGGCAAGGCAGGCAGGTAATCCTTGACTTACAACCACAATGGAGCCCAACATTTCCATTGCTAAGCAAGACAGTTGTTAAGTGAGCTTTGCCCCATTTTACAACCTTCATTGCCACAGTTACTGTATTAAGTGGATCATTGTACTTCTTAAGTTAGTAAGACAGTTGTTTAGTGAATCTGGCTTCCCCGTTGACTTTGCTTGTCAGAAGGTCACAAAAGTTGATCACATGGACACTGCATCATAAATATGAATCAGTTGCCGAGCGTCTGAATTTTGATCACGGGACCACGGGGATGCTCCAGGGGTAATGAATGTGGGAAACGGTCCTAAGTCACTTTTTTAAGTGACACTGTAATTTTGAACGGTCACTAATCCTCACTACAAGTTGAGGATTACTTGTAATGGCTGCATTGCCCAGATGCTGTAAAATGGGAAATCTAGATGTTCAGAATTCCAGAAAATATTCCATTTCCCCAGGCCTCTGAATTATTCATTCGATTCAGGATCTTGCCTTTTGCTTCTCTAGTTTTTACCCAAGGCTAAGATCAGTTCTACATTCCCTTGATTCCAAATTCGTTTCTCCTTTTAACTTCTCCATCTGCAGGCACAACTTGATTTCTGGAGAATTCTGTATTGACCCCTAGCAACAAAGGGCTTTGCCTTTCAACGAAACAATTATTTCATTCGCTCTTCTTCTTTTTTGTTAACTGGTGAGCTAAATGCTGGGAATCTTTAGACGCGCAGGATATGAATCACCATTTGTATTTCTGTGGGTTGGGACAATGGGGTGAATGGGTTCTTGGAGGCATAAAGATGGGGGGTCTGCAGCATTCTGGTGGTGGGTTAGGAGAAGAAATTTAATACTGACTTTTAGTCGTGTAGGTCAGTGTTTATCAGCCTTACTGACTTAAAGATGTGTGGACTTCAACTCCCAGAATTCTCCAGCCAGCATGTTTTGCTGGTGAATTCTGAGAATTGAACTGTAGACATCTTCAAGTTGATAAGGTTGTGAAACACAGGTGCATGTGGTGGACATGAATACTCTTATCTGGAACAGACAAAGCGTCGTTTACTTCAATTTAGAGAAACGGGAAATACTTCAGGTTACAAGCAGGACATATTCCCAATCCATGGTGGCTTGACCTCTTGCATTGTAGGTTTGACTTTCCTATTAGTTGCAAAATGCACTTTTGTCATCTATTCTTGGGTCAAATGTTAGCTTTATATTTTTTTTTAAGGAAAAAACGGTAACAGAATCATGGCCAGAAGTTACCGTATATTGAAGCTATATTGAACAATCTCCTGCGACCTAAATATATATACTTACTTTTTTTAAAAAGTATGCACTTTTCTCTTGACTTCAAAATGCCCACAGTTACCATTTTTAAGAATATTCTCCAATTAGTTGGCAAGTGTTTAGTTGTACTGTGTGCCAACATATCTCTATCCTATGGTGAGATTGGAGCTTTTATGGGGTTAAAATCCAGAGACATTTTTCATTTTTTTCTGCTTTGTAGCAGTTGGTCTCAGCTCATTGGTCTATGGATTAAAATTCTCCAGCCAAAATGCACTGGGCTTTAAACATTAACCAGAAACAAATGTTGTATATTTTAAAGCCTATCAACAATAGGCAGGAATTGAGGCAAATTTTCCATCTTTGATGTAAGAAATTGATTTAATAATCATAGCTTTATCCAGGGAACTAGAAGACCTATGATTTGGGGTACATCTCTTAAAAAACAAAAATTCAAGCCCCTTGTTCAAGTATAGTTGCTGAGCCTGACTACAAGAAACCATAATAACCAAAATTGTTTGAAACAAGCATAGATTTGTAGAATAGATAATCCCTTTTTTAGTTGCTAACCATCCAAAATCTGGAATTTGATTCTGAGCAATAAAACCATGGGAGTTCAAGAGAGAATTACTGAGTGTGGAACTCAGCACCTCTGTACATACCTGTACATTTCTGGAATGTGATTCTTGGAATAAATCTTCTCAAATTCTAGGAAGCAAAAATGGTTTATTTTTCTAGCCCATGACTCACTGTGGACCTGAAAAATAGATTACAAGGAAAGAAAACTTAGTGGGCAACAGTTTTTCAGGAGTTTATAAAGATGACGTGAATTTCCAGGCCATACAATGAGGGGTCATTCCTTCCTAAATGATGCTTTCTATATAGTTCTACATAAACACATGCATATATATCTATATAATTCTTTTTTTTTTAAATGGAAGCTTAGATGTGCATTTTATCACCTCTAGAACCCTCACACTATGTATGAAGAGAAAAAAAGGTTGATTGGTATAAAGTATTTATACTTGTGAATATTGGTGCAAACAGAAAAAATCCATACATCTGCAGCCTGGTTTTTATGCTTTATGTTTTGAATGGAACATATGGTACCATAAGTGTGCATTTATTAAACTGTATATGGATTTTCCCAACCTGATGTCCTGCAAAAATGTTGACTTCAGGGCCCATAGTCCTCAGCCAGCAGGGCTATTGGAGTGGAGAAGGATACATCACACACACACACACACACACACACACACACACACACTAAAGTACAGACAAGAAAATAATTTTAGAGTTAGGGTGAAGAACAGCTTCTGTTTGCATTGAATGTTTTGTTGTGTAAAATGGTAATTTCTATTTTTTTAAAGGAAAAGAAGTCCTATACTTTCTATTAGGGGCCAATTTGCTTTGAAACATGAAAGCTTAAATGTTTATTTAAAAGCGGGGAGGGAGAGGGAACAGCGCAGAAAAACAGGACTTTTTCATAAAACTTTAAAAAATGTTATGTATTTAAATAAAATGTTTCGATAAAATGTCTAGAAAGATAGATGTATACAGTATTACACAAGAATGTTCAAGTCGAGCAAAATAAAAATGTTTTACGGAGTGCAAAAATGGGATCGGGTGGTTTTTTTCCCCCACTACTTTTCCTTGTATTTTTTTTTTAAAATAGCTACAAATAATTGCTCTTCAGCGTGTAGCATGAAACAATGATGAATTCATCACGGTATGAGCTATAAAGTGCCATCAGTAATATGGTATTCACATATTGTGCTAAACCAGCTGTTTGTTTATTCAATTTTTATGCCGCCTATCGCACTGTTACAGCAACTCTGGGAAGCAGTTTTTCGTTTTACTTTCTTCCATTAACTGTATGGTTCCTTGAGTATAGCTGGATTCATACATCATGACATTTAAAGCAATGTTTCTCAACCTTGGTGACTTGAAGATATGTGGACTTCAATTCCCAGAAATCCCCAGCCAGCCATTTTGGGGACATTCTTGGACAGAAAGTATTTGTCTGTCTAGAGTTATTTTTGTCCTATCCCACAGTAGGTGTGCAAGTTCAGCTCCACGGCCCTGTGTGACACCACCCCCACAAAGGAAGCCCATTATCTCTGGATAAAATGAAACTAGGAATGGAACTGATTTAGCTGTAAAACATAAGGTATTGCCTACAAATAGTGGAATCTTAGGCTTGGCACCCTATTATTATTCCATCAATGTGTCAACATTTCTAGTTAAGTGAGCAAAAATTGTAAAGCTACGTTAAAAATTAATTAGAAATAGAATAGAATAGAATAGAGCTGGAAGGGACCTTGGAGGTCTTCTAGTCCAGCTCCCTGCTCAAGCAGAAAACCTATGCCATTTCAGACAAGTGACTGTCTAGCCCAGGGTTAGGCAACCTTGGCTCTTTTATGATTCGTGGACTTCAACTGCCAGAATTCCTGAGCCAGCATTGCTCAGCTTGGAAACCTCCCTTTCTCCTCAGCATGGCTGGCTCAGGAATTCTGGGAGTTAAAGTCCACGTGTCATAAAAGAGCCAAGGTTGCCTATCGCTGGTCTAGCCTCTTCTTAAAAACCTCCAGTGTACATACAAACAACAGAGTGATGAGTCATAGATCATAAGATACAAAAACAATTGATAAATCATAATATACCATTAGGAGAAGGTAGGAAAGATGAGAGGTAAGAAAGATGAGAAGGTGAAAAAGATAATAGCAATACACCCTCCTACATGGGTAAATATCTTTAGGCATAAGACAGTGCTGTGGGAGTACAGGTAAATACAGATAGTTCTTGGCTTACAATCACTTTAGGCAAGAAAAACCAAATGCACAAGTACAGCATAGGTGGCACCTTGCTCAATAGTAGTAACTGTGAGAGGGACCTCGGAATCCTAGTAGACAATCACCTAAATATGAGCCAGCAGTGTGCTGCAGCTGCCAAAAAGGCCAACACAGTGCTAGGCTGCATTAACAGAGGGATAGAATCAAGATCACGTGAAGTGTTAATGCCACTTTACAATGCCTTGGTAAGGCCACACTTGGAATACTGCATCCAGTTTTGGTCACCGCGATGTAAAAAAGATGTTGAGACTCTACAAAAAGTACAGAGAAGAGCAACAAAGATGATTAGGGGACTGGAGGCTAAAGCATATAAGGAACGGCTGCTGGAATTGGGTATGTCTAGTTTAATGAAGAGAAGGATGAGGAGGGACATGATAGCAGTGTTCCAATATCTCAGGGGCTGCCACAAAGAAGAGAGAGTCAAGCTATTTTCCAAAGCGCCTGAAGGCAGGACAAGAAGCAATGGATGGAAACTTACCAAAGAGAGAAGCAACCTAGAACTAAGGAGAAACTTCCTGACAGTGAGAACAATTAACCAATGGAACAACCTGCCTCCAGAAGCGGTGAATGCTCCAACACTGGAAGTTTTTAAGAAGAGACTGGACAGCCATTTGTCCGAAATGGTATAGGGTTTCCTGCCTGAGCAGGGGGTTGGACTAGATGACCTCCAAGGTC
>NW_015386393.1:5964124-6019393 GCF_001527695.2 Protobothrops mucrosquamatus
CTTATTTAGTGACAGTTCAAATAGCACTGAAAAAAGTAACAACAGATCCTGTCACTTTCGACCAACACAGCATCCCAATGGCCACTAATCAAAATTGAGGCATTTTGGCATGTATGGAGGGTGGTTGCAGTGTGCCAGGGCCATATGATCACCATTTCTGACCTTCCCAGCTAGCTTCTGACAAGCAAAGTCAATGGGGGAAGCTAGATTTGCTTATTAGTTGGTGGGATTTCCAGTGTGTGTGTGTGTTTATACATACATACACATATGCATGTTGATTGTGTGCCATCAAGTCTGTGTTGACTGTTAGCGACCACGTACAGTAGCTAGTGTCAGTCCTGCCCCAACTTGGTCCCTTAAGTTTTCCCTATACTGATCTGTTCCAAACTGGTCCTTCAGCTGTACTAATGGTCACCCCATTGACATTGTAACTGAATCCTCCCCACTTTATCCTCTTCTTCTCTTTCCTTCCACCTTTCATCAAATAGGAAGATTTGAGCCTGGTCATTTCTATTTCAAGTGAGTAGGCCTAGTCCTTGATTTACAATCATTTAATTACCATTCAAACTTATGATGGCCCTGGAAAAATAATTTATGATCTTATTTCACACGTACAACCGTTGCTGCATCCCCGTGTTCACATGATCAAAATTCAGACACTTGGCAGCTGGCATGTATTTATGACGGTTGCAATGTCTCGGAGTTATGTGATCCCCTTTTGTGAACTTCTGACAGGCAAAATTAATGGGGAAACCAGATTCACTTAACGACCATGTTTCTAACTTAACAATTATGATTCACTTAACATCTGCAGCAAGAAAGGTCATAAAAACTCACTTAACAACTGTTGCATAGCAACAGAAATGTTGGGCTCAGTTGTGGTTGTAAGTAGAGGACTACATGCACTATTTGATTTAATCAATTTATATAGCTTTGACAACTTACAATAAAATAGATAAAATACATATAACAAAAAAAAATAAGTAAATAAAAACACACAGCATCCAGAAATCATTTAAAAAACAGCCATTAACACAAACAGGAGACAAGCTCTGTCTGGTCTTCCAGGGGAGTGTGGGAAGTCAGTCCCCCAGAGAAGGAAATATTAAAAGGGCAGAAAAATATATTTCCTCAAAGGATCTTAAAGAGGCAGGAAAGCATGCCCAGTTTTCTTAATAGCCCCAGGTCTCCTTCCCCCAAGCAGAAACCAGCTCTATAGAGATGCAGATGTAAATCCAGGGAGCTAGGAGATTAAGAAGACAAAGACCTAAAATCTACATACCCCATCCAAACTCTAAGAATCATTAGCCCCAGCACCAGGGAAGCAGGATATGACCTTTGGGTCATAATAGAATTAACCCATTCCCATCAGAATACCAGAAAAGTACACTCAGACTCAGGTCAAAGTTCATGCCACAGGAACAACTCCAAACAAAAGGCTCCAGAGGGTATAAAAACCCACTCCCTACATGTGCTCAGCCCTTTTTTCCTCTTTCCTGCCAGAACCATCTTTCTGTCTGGCTCTCCTCTTCAATAAACTGCAACCTTCTTTCTAAAGCAGTCACCATGTTGTTTATCCCCGGCTAGGACTGAACCATGATGAAGACCTTTCTCCCAACAGGAGGTATGGTGAATTGAAGACCTCTCTGCAGAAGGACCCTAAATTCACAAATCCGATTATCTAATCACTTTCGGAAATTGCCTATTAATCATGGTAAAGTTATTAGAGAAACTCCAAATGGCAAATCTAAAAAGTCTTCATTAGGTGAGGTTATCTTCAATAAAAGAAAAACTAATTACAAGCTTAAGAATTTAAAATATTTGAAATAAACAACAAAAAGCAAAATAAGATTTAGATTTATAACTGGATTAAGGCCTGGAACAAATTTGAAATATTGACTTTTACAGTTAATTTTGGAATTAACTATAAAAAATGAACAACTTCTTGTGGAAAACAGATTTTTCGCTATTGTGATTATTGCAAGTCATAATAAAAGAAACTGAACACTAGAGGGGACTAAAGATTTTAAGCAGAGAGAGAAAAATCAGCCTGATGCATTTAAGAAGGGCACAAATGTTATAACATCAGAAATATTAAAGGAGATCTTAGATGAATGGAACCAGAAACTATTGACTACAATATCAACACTGTCAGTAATTTAATGCCTCCAAAAAGGTGTAAGGTATCATCTTGGGAATTCTGACATTTTCCCGTCTTTTATTGTGTAGTAGTATTCATGTATTTTACCCAGTTTTTATTTTATCTACTTTATCTATCCAATTTTATTCAATTCTTCCCATTCTTCAGTTTTTAAGTCTTCATTTTTGAGGTTTCATGTGACTGTTAGGTTGTTCTCAGGGTTGTGGGGCTCATTGACTGTAATCAAATAAAACTTGATGTGTTTGATAGAAAACCAGTGTTAGAAATTATCAAGTGCTAGCCTGCAGCATATTTTTTGGCTTCTTGTTTCTTTATTGTTGTTAGTCGACCTTGAAAGGCAGAAGCTATCTACCACTTCAGTTATCTTCTTTGGCGATTCTGAGGCCGGTCGCTGCGTTCCCAAATCTTTGGAGGTCACCAGATTTCACAGGATGTTTACAATAACAAGCTTTCACATTTTCTCAAGGGAGGAGAAACATTCACACTAAACCCGTAATCGCTGCTTTTTGTGTGATTCTACCCAGTACAAAGTTTACGTTTTCCTTTTCTTGACGGATCCGTTAGCCTATCGCCCTTCGCCAAATGACTCGAAAGGCGGTCCCCAACCGGTCCGCTCGCGGAGAATGCCGGAACTTGTAGTCTACCCTCGAACTCAGCCCTACGGGCAGCGTCGTCCGAAGAACTACAACTCCCGGCGGCGCGCCGCAGTTTCGGATGAAAAAGCTTTCGGGAGAAGCAAAAGGCAACCGCGGCAGATGTTCAAGACGGCGGAGGACGTGGTGCAGATCACGGGGAGCTTCTGAGGGGGCGAGGCTGTTTCCCCCTCCCCCCCAGCCGTTGGCTGCGGGAGACCGGTGACTGGCTGGCGCCGTTAGAAGAGGCGGGGCTTTGCACAAGCAGTCCCTGTGACAGGGAGCCGTTGCACGCTCGGATCGTCCTGTATGTGCAAAGGAAGCTGGGCGAGTGGGCATAGCTGGGAGGTTGGTGGAAGGTTTGTGTTTGTGTGTGTGTGTGTGTGTGTGTGTGTGTTGAATAGCACTGTGCTTCGTTGGAAAGGAAAAGCAGCGGGGAATGGGAAAGGTGTGGGAGCGGTTGTGCGAACTGGGGGAGGTGGCCCACGTTTGAGCTTGGAGGCGAGCTTATGCAACGCTGGTGCCCCATCGTGGGCCCAGGGAACTTAATGAGATGGGGTGGGCGAATTGGGATGGGCGAAAAATTAGGGCGTCCCGAAGGAACCCTCTCCTGGCTGGGCTTCCGGGGTGGAAGCCGAGCTATTGTGGGGAAGGAAGAGCCTCCTGGCTGGCTCAGGTATCCTGGGGAGGTCCCAGGCTCCCCGGTTGTGAGCTGGAGCGTTTTGCACAAATGTGGCGGAGTTAAAAGGCAAACAAGAATTGACTTTGCCCTCGGGAAACAGGTTCCTAAGCGTGGCCTGCCGGAATTGAACCTCAAATGCTAAATGTATGGTTTGGGCCAGGCTGCCTCCGCCCCGTCCCCCAGCATATCCAAAATATATTGTATTATTATTATTATAATACCCATTATCCCCAGCCAGCGTGGGGATGACCTAGTGATGCAGATCTGAACATTTAACAACTTGCAAAGGTTTTGTTCACTAAACTGTGGTGTGAAGTTTGGTCCTTGAAGTGGTCATTCTACAATAAAATCTATCTGGAGAGGATACTGTGGCCTGCGGGGTTCCCTTTTATTAAAAATGATTTATTCAATTCCCTTTCTATAACTGCCCACCTCAACCAGTGGAAATTGCTTATAGGTCTATGTGTCAAAAAAATAATAATAAACATGATGGTAGAGACCAGTTTCAGCCTTGCCCCCATCCCTGTATAACTAGTTATAAGTTATTAGTTATAAGTATTTATTTATTTATTTATTATTTAAATTTATATACCGCCCTATCTCCCTTACGGGACTCAGGGCGGTGACTAAGTATAACTAATGCCCTTTTTAAAAGATTGCTTCATTATTGGAACATGATTTCTGCCAGCTCATCTGGAAAAAAATTGAACCAGTGGAATGCCATGGGGAACGGCCTTCTTGAGAACTAAAAACCAAGAGATAATTTTTATTAAAAAAAAAACACTAGTGAGACTTGCTCCATTCATTTAACAGAGGAAGCACCTAATGATGGTCAAGCTTGCAAGATTTACTTTGCTGTTAGTGGGATCTACCCAGCATTAGTGGATGCTTTGTTCAGGAATTCAGAATCGGTACAGTACCAGAATCAAATACAGTATACCACTGTAATGATCCCAAATAAACTCCTGATGGATCCACTTACAGACATTCTTTGCGTAGTGGAGTTTTTATCTGGTTCTTAAATCATACAAATTCATGATATAATTTCTTGGGCCTTAGCTTTTCATATTATGAGAACTGAGCTATTACAGTTTTGAATGGTAGTTTATAGCTCAATGTTTCTCAACCTTGGCAGTGTGTGGATTTAAACTCCCAGAATTCCACAGCCAGCCATGCTAAGGTTCCCGAGGCTGAGAAACACTGACCCTGTATCAGTAGTCAAGGCAATTATAGTTTTGCCAGCAAACCATGGTTTAGTTATGGTTTAGCTATGACTAGGTAATTGGGAGTCAGGAAGTACTTTTTTTAATCTCTAATATTTCATATTGTACATTCATGGCTGAGAGTGTATTTTTGTGCATATTTGTACATTTTTGTGCATCTTTTTATGGGATTATCAAGAGATTTAGCCTGCTAGAAACTTATCATTGTTAAAAAAAAATGCTGAAAATAAATCCAGGGGCTTTCATCAGAAGAAGAGACTGATGACGTATTTTATTTTTAATTAATTATCTTTGCTGCCTAAGAAAATCAGCTGGGTAGCTATGAAAGCTTATCAGCATAAAATATAACAATAACACAGCAATATTTAATTCAAAAAATATTTTATTAAATTAAAATGGCAACAAATCACAACTTCTTATTTGTAGTTGATTGCCAAGGAGGACGTGGATTGCTAATGCACATACTTCCTCTTTGTACAGCTTTGCTTGAAAGAAGGAAGTAAAGAGGAAATGGCAAATCTAAAATGATAACAGCCTGTCAGGATAGAGCAGACTGAGCTGA
This sequence comes from Protobothrops mucrosquamatus, assembly GCF_001527695.2. NCBI lineage: Eukaryota > Metazoa > Chordata > Lepidosauria > Squamata > Viperidae > Protobothrops > Protobothrops mucrosquamatus. The sequence goes on from NW_015386393.1 coordinate 5,969,385, forward strand.
ATATGAAGTTTGCAGTATGTCATTTGGTGAGGGATACAGCTTAATGATGTAAATTGCCTGATGTCTTAATGTTGATATAGAGCGATATATAGCCATCTCAAATTGTATTATTGTGGTGAAAGAGGTTGTTTTTTTTAATTCAATGACATTTGTAGAGAGCCACTCTATCAAATCTGGTTCTTCCAGGATATTTCCAGGCTTGGCTTACTGATAACTTAAATTTCATAGACTGGAAGAAGGCACAAAAGCATTAGCCATTCTTGTACTGTACTATAAACCAGATTTTTTTAAGAGGGGGGCAATGCCTTTTAAAAGAGATATGGAAAATTGAATGGCAAATAAGTCAAAAAGCAGAAGAAGCCAGCAATTTATGCACAGTAACCTTAGGGAAGACCTGAAAATTGAAAAAGCCAGGATAGGAGATGGAAATTTATAACCAAGGAAAAGTTCACTAGAAGTGTAGGCTTATTGTCAGAATCCCTAACGTTCAATTCAAAGTGAATGAAGATTGGTGAAGAAAATTAGGAACAACAAAAGAGCTTGTTTGGATAGATTCAGAATAAAAAAAGTTTATCAGAGAAAATGATAAAATGTTAAATGGTAGCAAATAAAAGGTGGAACTAGAATAGTCAATATCTATTTCCACCTAATTTCTTTTAAGAAAATGCATGTTCTTCTAAACAATTCTGAAAAACAATCTAAACAGGATTCAGTTTGATAGGAATGTGATCTAAGAATATCTATTTTCCTTGAATGAATTAAAATTTACAGAAGTAATAGGATCTAAGTGCACTGAAGTTTATTGAAGATCTAGCCAAAGTTTTTTTTTATTATCTGAGAAATTATGGAATGCTGGAGGGGAGTAAATATTGTCTCTCCCTTCAGGAAGATGTAGGTAGGATCAGTGAATTATGAATATCGATAATTATGAATATCGATAATAAATAATATTAGGTTGTGTTTTTATAATAATTTTGTTAAACATTACAATTAAAATGCAAGATACAAACTGAAACAAAAATTTAAAAAGTGCAAAGGATGAAAAATAGAATGAAAAATAGAAAAGAAAAATAAGAATATAATAAAAAGAAAGGAAATACATAAATTATTCCCCTCTTCATCACAAGTATAAGCAATTTAATAAATGATCCCTTTTTTAAAAAATACAACAGATTATCTTTTCTTCCCATATCTCATCTTTTAGCCATAAAAAAAAGTTAAAACCTTGTCATTCAGTCCTGGTCACCAAATGCTCATTAAGTGTTACCAGAGATAATATATCTATTTTAACCTTGATCAACCTTGATCAACCAACTTTGTATTCCTTCTTTTTACTTTTAAGAATCTTGAACTGTATTCCCTTTAAATACTGTCATAGAACTTTATTTCTTTTCTTTTTTTTCTTCTCGTCACAAAATGCTTCAAAACTTTTTGTTTTGAACCAAGTCTCTTTTGTAAATCTAGCACAAGAAAGTTATCCAGGTCTCTCTCTTGGATTGTTATTTGTATATTCTTTTTAATTATTAAGATACCAGTTGGTTTCTTTTCTGTGTCCGTGTAGCATCTTTTTCCACACCATTCTTGTAGCCTGCCTTTTTAAGATCCACTTTCAAATCAGTCTCGGTCTTGTCCAGTAAAATTTGTTCTTCTTTCATACCTTCTTTTAGAGACAGTCTATCCATAATGGCAGACACTTTTAAAATTAACATCTGGGTCCATTGTTCACAAATATCCTTCAGTTTATGCATTACAGATAGTCCTGAACTTACGATCCCAATTGAGTCCAAAATTTCTGTTGTTAAGTGAGACATTTGTTGTAGGTTTTGCCCCATTTTACGACCTTTCTGGCCACAGTTGTTAAGTGAATCACTGTAGGTGTTAAATTAGTAACACAGTTGTTAAGTGAATCTGGCTTCTCCATTGACTGGGCTTGTCGCAGATTACATGACCTCAGGACACTGCAACCATCATAAATAGGTCAATTGCCAAGAGATGGAATCTTGATCACATGACCATGGAGATGCTGCAGTGTTCATAAGTGTGAAAAATGGTCATAAGTCACTTTTTCAGTGCTGTAACTTTGAACGATCACTAAATGAACTGTTGTAAGTTGAGGACTATCTGTATTATCTTTAAGTGTAATCTTTAGTTCCTTCTGGTTCCCTCTAGTGTCCAACCTTCAAAGTCCCATCCAATCATATTTTTTTAAGGAATTCAGCATTTTCCCACAGGAAAGATTCTTATAATTATTTTCAAAATCTTATTTCAAATCCATCTGATCTTCATTCCATTCTTAACTTTCCAAAATCAATATTCAAATCTTTTGCTGTTTATTCAAAAAAAACCCTCCTTAATCTTGCATTTAAAACTTCTTTTACTAAGGATTGAAGGAAATTCACTTAGTGCTCATCTGTCTTTGCAAAAGTTCTTAATAGCTAAAAAGCAATTTGAAAGCAATTTCCGAAAGTCATTAAGAAATTAAGCTTGGCGAACTTTATGTCCTGAAGTGAATTCAGTTCACAAAAACAAACATTTTTTAAAATGCCATAAAATATTTGCTGCATATCTGAGGTACTGCAGAAACAAAACTCAGTGTGTAACCTAAACATAATGAGTTCTCATAGACATTAGAATAACTGTTGGTTTTCTAATTAAACCCTTAGTGAACAAACAGGATAAACTGGAAAGAGGCAAACTTAAATATTCTAGACCGGGGGTAGGCAACCTTGGCTCTTTTATGACTCGTGGACGTCAATCCCAGAATTCCTCAGCCAGCCATGCTGGCTCAGGAATTCTGGGAGTTGAAGTCCACGAGTCATAAAAGAGCCAAGGTTGCCTACCCCTGGTCTAGACTCTCGTTCAAATTTTTCCTTCTTTAACTTGATGTCCTCCAGATGTGTTGGAACTGCAACTGCCAGAATTCTTGGTCACAGTGGAATTGAAGTCCCAACAGGGCCAGATTAGTGAGGCTGGACTTCAGTCTCTTAGATTTCATTTCCCAGGCAAAGACTTAGAACAGTGATGGCGAACCTTTTAGAGACCGAGTGCCCAAACTGCAACCCAAAATCCACTTATGCATCATCGGGTGCCGGGTGGGTGTGGCCCATTGGGTGGGCGTGGCCCATTGGGTGGGCGTGGCTGCGGTGGTAACAGCAGACTTGGATGGGACTAAAAAGTTCAATCAATCAATTCCAACTTTGCAAGATCTTTTTTTTCCCCGCGAGAAGTTGAAATTGACTGATTGATTGAACCTTTTTTTTTTGTACATGGCGGTGGAGGCCTAAAGCGAAAAGGTTTTATAAAACCCAGCTGAAGGCCTAGGACTGGGGCGACGGCGCACGTGCCCACAGAGAGGGCTCTGCGTGCCGCCTCTGGCACCCGTGCCATAGGTTCGCCACCACTGACTTAGAATAATGTAGGTATTTCCTCCTTTTATACATTTGGATTTTTTAAATGTATACTTAAACTATTTGCTTGATTAGATGCTCTGGAAGACCAACCTTCCTTAGCATTTCTGAATATATGATTCGATCTTCTTTCTTAAAGCAGGACTGGTTTTCTGATTTTCTGAATCTTCCTTTTGCTGCCTCTCCTGACAAATTTGGCTGCTGCTAAGAGGAGACACTTGCCTCTTTGTATTCTCTTGAGATTTTTTTTTTTTAAAGGCCTTCTTAGAATTGGCACAAGGGGTCTTCTGTCCATTTGCTGAAGGGAGGACTTGTTACCCCTTCCATAAAACAAGGCCTACGTTACGCAGATTGTGTGTCTCTTGGCTAAAGCTAGTGACAGAGCAAACTGCGATACATTTTGCAATAATAATCAAATAATAATGGCTGATATATTCTCCAGGCAACAGTAATTATGCACATGCGGCTTTTCCTATGCTAAGACAGATGGGTGCCCTTTATATCAGCATCTCTTTCAGATTATTATTTTTATATATATAGTAGCACATTCCACATGCACTTTTTAAAAACCAAGCAGTAAATGCTTCTCTGCAATGTGTAATTTAATCAAGGAGAGAAGCAACTTAGAAATAAGGAGAAATTTCCTAACTGTGAGAGCAATCAACCAATGGAATAGCTTACCTTCAGAATTTGTGGGTGCTCCATCACCCGAACGCTTTCAAAAAGAGATTGGACAACCATTTGTCTGAAATGATATAGGGCAGTGATGGTGAACCTTTTAGAGACCAAGTGCCCCAAAACCACCCCGCCTCTGCCCCACCCCACCTCCCCGCCTGGCCACTTACTGCCTCCATGGCCCGCCGCAGATTGCCCAGGCGGCCCAGCAGCACCATGGCAGCCACGCCCTCTGCCCACGCCCAGCAGCATCAACTGCGCGCGACGGGGCATGAGGGCGAAGTCTTGTCCCCATTGCCCGGCTGCCATGTCCTTGGCTGCGCTGCTCCGTGCGAGCTGCGCCCGGGGGTGACTCTTCTCCGGGGGTGGCTGCTGGTGAGGGGGTCATGGGGGGAGGCGGGACTGGGACAACAGCATGCGTGCCCACAGAGAGCGCTCTGAGTGCTGCCTCTGGCACGCGTGCCATAGGTTCGCCACCATTGATATAGGGTCTCCTGCTTGAGCAAGGAATTGAACTAGAAGATCTCTGAGGTCCCTTTCAACTCTTATTATTCTATGTTCTAACTCAAAAGTCATAAACTTGTATTCTATTTGAATCTATTATTTTTTTCATTTTTGGTTTACTAGAAATGAAGGTATACTTTTAATTTATTCATTGGTCTTATTTAAAGTATTTTAAATGATTTTCATTTTGTTTTACAAATGGAGCTACAAGTTATTGAAAATTAAGGAATATGACATCTCTTTATTTTTCCTCTTTAGGAGTAACAGGTAAAAAATGGGTTTGTGGTCAGAAATAAATGCCAGTATTGTAGAAAAACAAAGTTAGGTGCTCTGGCTTTCTCTTCCACTGTACCAGATCAAAACAAAAATAAACATTTTTTAGAAAACAGTCAAGAAAATGCCAGGATTGTAAATAAACATTGTGCCACAAACAACATTCCTGAACTTGAAGCATATTATTGTGGGGAATATAGGAGGAGGAAGGTGTGATGAATAAGTTTGCCGCCTTGAGTTATTTGTAAAAACAATAAAGGGATAGAAAAATAAAACAAAACAAAATAGTAAGTATTAAAGTATTAATTTCTCCTTTTTAGATCTATAGTAGGAGAAGCTTTTCTGTCATTTCATTTGTTGGTTTATTTCTTCATTTGGCTCTCTCGTTAACTACATACATAGAAGATGGATTTCAAAAACAACTTAAAACCTCTGTTGTTTTTGTAGACCTAACCACAGCATACAACACTGAGACTAGGTGCCATATATAAACTGTTTCAGGTAATAAATATCCTGCAAGAAAATTGCCTGGCTCATTGGTAGCATGCTCACCAATAGGAAGTTACATGTAATTATGAGAAACAATATGAGAAGTAATGAGAAGATGCTCAATAATAGTCTCCCCAAGGATTAGTATTAGCCCCACTCTTGTTCAACTTATATACTATAGCCAATTGACCTGAAACTTGTTCTATCTATCTATCTATCTTCTAGCAGTCCTAGGTTAGGACTGCCATATGCTAAATAAATACATTAATTTGGCATGAATCTTTCCAAATACAGGACAAGTCCTTTCATATCTTAACCTTTTGAGGCCAAGTGCTGACTTATTGGGAGGTCTTGACAAATTGAACCCTTTTTTATCAGTGCTGAATCTGTGGGAAATGAAGGTCTTAATCTCTCCCTGGACTTAACATTTCTTTTCCTCTGTTTTAGATCCAGCTCTTCATGACTTAACCCTTTCTGACAAGGCACTTAAAGAAGGAGGAATGGCAGGTAAAGTGCAAGTGGAACAATTCCAATTTCCTCTCTCAAAGCTAAAATTGACTTGGATGACAGCTGTTTCTCTAGTCCCCGTTGAGCTGTACGAATATATATAAACATATGAACATCTTTCTGTAAAACATGTCTCTCCAAAGCTACTTTGTTCATGACTACATTGCCTAAAAGGTCTAACAAAAATTTGCTTAGATTGCAGTTTGTTGCGTTCCTGATTATGTTGGGCTGTTTCTTTTGACTTCTTTAATTTGTGTTCCCCAATAACTCTGTAAGCTTGTTTGAGTATTTATCTTCAGACTGATTTACTGTTCCAAGGACTAAAGTTGCCATTCCCTCTGTTAACTCAGCTGATTTTTATTCTCTTTGTAGAAAAAGTGAACAACTTCCCCCCACTTCCTAAATTTATCCCACTGAAGCCATGCTTCTACCAGAACTTCACAGATGAAATCCCAATTGATTACCAGACTCTGGTGAGAAGGATCTATCGCTTGTGGATATGTAAGTTCAGCTGCATTGGAAACCTCGTTCACCGTGACAGTGGAGGGAGGTTAAAAATGCACCTCAGTATCTTTCTGAGTTTAGTCTGGTGTTTTTTTTGTCTTTATCTTTAGTTTTCAGTTTTGTTTTTAAATAGCAAGATACCAGTCCTTATGGATATACAGTGGAAAGCTAACACAAAACCTAGTGAAAATCCAGACAAATGGCAGATTTCCAGTGAGATGAGAAGATAGTTTGCCAAGAGCCAAGATATGTATCTAACTAATCTTGCAAAATATGTGCAGAGCATGGAACTTTGGCAAAAATCATAATGCATGAATGATCTTGCAGAATTCATAGCCCCAAAGGCTAGAAAGATTAGATCAGTCTTTTCTCACCTAGCCTTTCCAGAGATACTGGTACTGGCCCTTTGGGCACCCTTCGGTACCATAATGAAGTCCCTCCACTATAATAATAATAATAATAATAATAATAATAATAATAATAATAATAATAATAATAATAATAATAATAATAATAATAATAATAAAGTTGGAAGGGACCTTGGAGGTCATCGAGTCCAACCCCCTGCTCAGGCAGGAAACCCTATACCATTTCAGACAAATGGCTGTCCAGTCTCTTCTTAAAAACTTCCAGTGTTGGAGCATTCACCACTTCTGGAGGCAGGTTGTTCCACTGGTTAATTGTTCTAATTGTCAGGAAGTTTCTCCTTAGTTCTAGGTTGCTTCTCTCCTTGATTAGTTTCCACCCGTTGCTTCTTGTCCTGCCTTCAGGTGCTTTGGAAAATAGCTTGACTCCCTCTTCTTTATGGCAGCTCCTGAGATATTGGAACACTGCTATCTTGTCCCCCGTCGTCCTTCTCTTCATTAAACTAGACATACCCAATTCCAGCAGCCGTTCCTTATATGCTTTAGCCTCCAATCCCCTAATCATCTTTGTTGCTCTTCTCTGTACACTTTCTAGAGCAGTGGTTCTCAACCTGTGGGTTGGGACCCCATTTGGGGTCGATCGACCATTTCATGGGGGTCGCCAAGCAAGGCTGTCCGCCATTTTTTTTGTCCGCCATTTTTTTTGTCCGCCATATTTTTCCCCCTTTTCCGGCGGGTGCCTTACCTCCCTTGGGCTGGGCCAGCTGGTGGTCGGCCTGCTCCGTCTCTGCCGCTTGCCAGCTACGCCTCGGCCGGCGCCGGGGGCGGAACCACGCATGCGCAGCGCTCCCAGGCAGGGAAAGTCCTCGACTTACGACTGGTTGGGTAGTCCTCGACTTACGACCGGTTTAGTCCTCGATTTACGACCGGTTTAGTCCTCGACTTACGATTGGTTTAGTCCTCGACTTACGACCGGTTGGGGTCACGGCATTAAAAAGGTTGAGAACCACTGTTCTAGAGTCTCAACATCTTTTTTACATCGTGACAAAAACTGGATGCAGTATTCCAAGTGTGGCCTTACCAAGGCATTGTAAAGTGGTATTAATACTTCACGTGATCTTGATTTTATCCCTCTATTAATGCAGCCTAGCACTGTGTTGGCTTTTTTGGCAGCTGCAGCACACTGCTGGCTCATATTTAAGTGATTGTCCACTAGGACTCCGAGATCCCTCTCACAGTTACTACTATTGAGCAAGGTACCCCCTATACTATACCTATACATTTGGTTTTTCTTGCCTAAATGTAGAACCTTACTTTTTTCACCATTGAATTTCATTTTGTTAGATAGCGCCCAGTGTTCAAGTCTGTCCAGATCCTCCTGTATCTTAAGCCTCTCTTCTGGAGTGTTGGCTACTCCTGCCAGCTTGGTGTCGTCTGCAAATTTGATGAGTTCCCGATCTATCCCCTCGTCCAAATCATTGATGAAGATGTTGAAGAGCACTGGGCCTAGAACAGAGCCCTGGGGCACCCCACTACACACTTCCCTCCATGTAGATGCGGTTCCATTGAGGACCACATGCTGAGTACGGCCGGTCAGCCAGCTACGAATCCATCTGGTGGTGATGCTGTCTAACCCGCATTTTTCTATCTTATTAAGTAGTAGGTTGTGATCTACTTTATCAAATGCCTTACTGAAGTCCAAGTAAATTATATCCACACCATTCCTCTGGTCCACTAATTTTGTCACTTGGTCAAAGAATGCAATAAGATTTGTCTGGCATGATCTGTTTTTGACAAATCCATGTTGGCTTTTAGTAATGACTTTGTTTGCCTCTAGGTGTTTGATTATTTTTTCCGGAATCTTCCCAGGTATTGAAGTCAGGCTGATAGGTCTGTAATTTCCTGGATCCATTTTTCCCCCTTTTTTGAAGATGGGAACTACATCAGCTCTTTTCCAGTCGTCTGGTAGTTCCCCAGTACTCCAGGATCTTTGAAAAATATAGTTCAGTGGTTCTGAGATCACATCTGCCAGTTCCTTGAAAACCTTGGGGTGTAATCCATTTGATCCTGGTGATTTGAACTCGTCTAGGCTGGACAGGTGCTCACTTACCATTTTCTTGCCTATCTTAACTTGTGTTTCTATTCTGTTTTTTATGGCACTGTTTTTGATAGGTTGGACTGTTTTTTTCCTTTGTGTAAAGACAAATGCAAAAAAACGAGTTAAATAGTTCTGCTTTCTCCCTGTTGCTTGTCACCTTCTTGCCACTTTCCCCCACTAATGGACCAATCACTTCCTTAACCTTTTTCTTGTTTTTTACATGTTGAAAGAAGCTTTTTTGTTATTTTTGACTTTGGTCGCAAGCTTTAGTTCATTTTGAGCCTTATTAGCTTTCCTCACTTCATCTTTGCAGGCTCGGGCTATTTGCTGATATTATGCCTTAGTTATGTGCCCCTCTTTCCACTTTTTATACTTGTCCTTTTAATCTTTCAATTTATCAGAGAGTTCTTTATGCAGCCATGCTGGTTTCTTTTGAGAGCTGTTATTTTTCTTCTTTGTTGGTATTGTGCTAGATTGGGCTTTTATTATCTCACTTTTCAAAATTTCACAAGCTTCTTGAGTTGTTTTCCCCTTGAGGATTCTCATCCATGGAATCCTTCCCAAGCCCTCTCTAAGTTTATTGAAATTAGCTCTTTTAAAGTCCAAAACTCTAGTTTGACTGTGTTCTATTGCTTATGCTTCCATAATGTTGAATTCCAATATTGCATGATCACTTCCCCCCAAGGTTCCTGTGGCTTCAACACCTTCTATCATTTCATCTCTGTTAGTGAGAATTAGATCCAATATGGCTAATCCCCTAGTTCCCTTTTCTACTTTTTGGGAGAAAAAGGTGTCTGCTAGGTTTGTCAAAAATCTGTTTGATCTTCCACTTGATGCAGAGTTTGTCTCCCAGTTGATGTCAGGGTAATTAAAGTCCCCCATTACTATTGTGATGTGTTTCCTACATAGTTGGTTGACTAGCAAAAAGTTTATCTATTTGCTCTGTTTGGTTGGTTGGCCTATAGTATACACCTATGGCAATGTTATTCCCCCCCCCCTTTTATATTGACCCAAATGCATTCAAGACAGTTTTCATCATTGTTGTGCTCTATTTCTTTAGAGATGTAGGTATTTCTTATATAGAGAGCAACTTCACTTCCTCTTTTATTTGGTCTGTTTCTTTTAAATAATTTAAATCCCTCTAGCTGTGTGTTCCATTTGTGGGTTTCATCCCACCATGTTTCCGTAATGGCAACAATATCATATCTGCCCTCATTAACCTGAATTTCTAGTTCACCCTGTTTGCTGTTCATACTCTGTGCATTGGTGTATAGACATTTGAGTCCTTTATGACTGACCCTGTGTTTACTTTTTACATAACCTGTGTGGTGCCTGAGTTCCCCTATTTTCTCACCACCTGTTTGGTTAGTGCACTTTGTGTGGCACTTGTTATTAAAAGCTTGATTTTGCTTGACAGCAAGGTTGATATTCTTGTCCACATACACATCTATGTTACATGCACTGATAGCCCTATAATTTTTAAATTGCCGGGGACAGGTATGTTCTGTATCAATTAATTCACTGTCCCCATTGTTTAGTTTAAATATTCCTCCAGAAAATCTGTGAATTTATTGCCAAGTAACTCCATTCCCTTTCTTTGATGGATGCAAACCATCTCTTTTGTACATTTTTTTCATTGGACCAGCTACAGACATCGTGACTAATATAACCAAAGCCTTCCCCTTTACACCACTCCTTTAGCCACATATTGAATTCTGCTATATGCTGGCCTTTTCCATTTTGCTCCTTATACAATGGTAAAACCTCTGAAAAAGTAAGCCTACACCCTATCCTGCTAAGTTCCTGCCCCAAGCTCTGGAAATCATTCTGCACAGAGAGTACATCTTTTTGGGACAGATCGTTAGTGCCAAGATGTACAATAGCATCCACATCACAGTCCTTGCTGGCATTCTTGACTATTTTAAAAATACGCTTCTTGTCCCTACTGGCAGTAGCACCTGGAAGACACCTGACCTCTTTCGAAACCTCTGTGTCCTTTCCTAAATTTACATCCCTTATAGTTGAATCACCAACCAGAAGTTGGCTTCTCTTTTTGGATGCCTTGCTCTTCTTGCATGACTGATGTGTAGTACCTGATTCGCACTTCTCCCTGTCAAAAACAAGTTCTTCATCTCAGACCACGATCCCCTGCTTATTTGAGTTATCATCACAACTACCTTGACCCTGTCTCCTTAATGTCCTTATTAAGGTCAGCAAGGCAGTATCTGTTATGCAGGGACACAGTGAAAGCTTTGTGTTTATGGTTCACAACTTTCACCCTGCCAGATCCCACGGTTGCCCTTAGCTGACGTGTTCCTCCACCTTCTTCAGCATTATGGACTTCTTTGCCTAATTTTTCCAAATAAGAGTTAGAAGAAGTGATTTATTGATGACTCATCAGCCACATGTCCTTGTTTAGAACAGTCTTTTCTAGGAAGTAAGTGAATCAACAGGAGAAGTCTGTTTCCTTCATGCCCATGCAGTGATTTCCCCAAAATGTTGCGGTTGCCAGCCAAAGTCTGATCTAGGAAAGATTAACTTAAATCTATTCCAACAAAGGGGCTACTTTTTAGAGCTGGTGTTGGTAAAGGATTGAACTTGGCATTATCACGTTATTTATTTATTTGGTTTTTATTCCGACCATCTCTCCTATAAGGCGATTCTGGGCAGCTGATGTTATAAAACAACTAGAAATTAAAATATATAAAAGTATATTAAAATAGTAAACCTATGCAAGTTAAAATTTTTAAACCATACAAAATCAAAACTAAGTGATGGACTTGTATAAAGTAAGCATACTTGCTGTAGTGGTGCAGCAGTTAGAATGCAGTACTGCAGGCTAATTCTGTTGACTGCCAGCAGTTCGATTCTCACCGGCTCAAGGTTGACTCAGCCTTCCATCCTTCCGAGGTTGGTAAAATGAGGACTAAGATTGTTGGGAACAATATGCTGACCCTATTAACCATTTAGAGAGGGCTGTAAAGGACTCTGAAGCGTTATATAAGTTTAAGTGCTATTGCTATACTTGAATCATCAAATTGGAAACAGCCCTGTAACCATCTTACCAGCCTTTTCTTAGTTAATGGCCTCCTTACAGAAATCCAAGCAGGCTAGATTTCCAGGGATTCTGAGGGCCGAAATCTGGTGTCAGTTATCCCTCTTTCAGTGCAGATCCAAATTAGACTAGCTGCAACAGATAACATTGTTCAGTGTCATCTACTTGAGCTGAGTAGCCATATAAATTCTATAAATAAACAAAGATCCAGGAGCCTGGATCTGATCTTTCACAATGTGCACTGATGTTTGAGAGTATATTCTTGGGCATATTTGTACACCTTTGTGCATCTTTTTATGGGATTAATAACAGTCGATTTAGGCTGCTAGAAATTTATCATTGTTAAAAAAAATTGGCTTGCTGAAAATAAAAATCCAGGAGCCTTTATCAGAAGAAGAGACTAAGATATATTTTATTTTTAATTAATTATCTTTGCTACCTAAGAAAATCAGCTCGGTAGCCAGCTTATCAACATCAAAATATGTGAAAACAATAATAGCCCGGCAATATGTGAATTGAAAAAAATATTTACTTAAAGTTAAAATACTAACAAATCAGATCACCTCAGCTGTGGTTGATTGCCAAGGAGGACACACCCAGCCTCTGTCATAGAGACTTCTTCTGAGTAGGACTTCTGGTCCTTTGGCTAATTGGCTTTATCGCCCAAGTACTGTTGAGAGAAGCTTTCCTTAGCACTCCTTCCGCATTCACCCTTTTTGAATTCACCAAGATCCAATTTCTCCATAAGCTTTCAAAGTCCATATTGTACATCATTGCTTTAAAGTGCCTTGGATTTTCCCAGTACTTTGAATGTCTCTCTTTTTTTTTCCTTCATAGTTTACTGCATCACTTTGAGCGTTAACCTCATTGCTTCTCTGGCTTGGTGGATCGGTGGTGATACTGGTACCAATTTTGGCTTGGCAATTCTTTGGCTTATCCTCTTCAGCCCCTGTAGTTATGTGTGTTGGTTCCGGCCAGTCTACAAAGCCTTCCGGTAAAATTTCACCCTGGTGTATTTATCTCTTGCCCTTAAATTTCCAAAATCAGAGCTCTAGGTCTGGTGCTGCAGAATAAAGAAATGAGTTGGAGCACCCTCCTTCATCCTACCCCTAAATCTTAATTGCAATATTTTGATCAAGGAGTTGGAACCCTTTCCATGTGAGGAAAGAATGCAGCAGTTGGGGCTATTTAGGAGAAAGAAAAAGACACAGGGAGATTAATAGATTGATGCATAATAAAGCATGAGTCAGCAGGGATATCTTTTACTCCATTTCTCACAACATTAGAATTAGAGCCCACCCAATGGAACTAATTCATAGAATTATTCTCCGTTACGGGTAGTCCTCCATTTATGACCACAGTTGAGCCCAACATTTCTGTTGCTAAGTGAGACAGCTGCTAAATGGATGTTGCCCCATTTTATGATCTTTTTGGACACAGTTGTTAAGTGAATCACTGCTTTGTTAAGTTAGTAACATGATTGTTAACTAAATCTGGCCTCCCCATTGAAATTGCTTGTCAAAAAGTCACAAAAGGGTAGTTTATCATTGGCCAGAAAAAGGAGGTAGAGATTAGGAATTTAATCTGTATTATTAAGTAAAAAATGGACCCAGACACCCCCCAAAAAAGTCACAAAAGGGGATCACATGACCCTGGGACAATGCAACCGTCATAAGTATGAACCAGTGGCTAAGCATCCGAATTTGGAACACATGACCATGGTCCATGGGGATGCTACAGTGGTTGTAAGTGTGAGAAACAGTCATAAGTCACTCTTTTATTCTCATTGTAACTTTGAACAGTCATTGAATGGTTGTAAGTCGAGGACAACCTGTATTTACTTGTGTACTAAATTTATGTTTCTTCTTCCTCATGCTTCCCCCAGGTCAGACAGCTCTTTTAATTTCATGGCATTTTTCTTCATTTTTGGAGCCCAGTTTATCCTGACAGTCCTCCAGGCAATCGGTTTCAAGGGGTGGGGAGCATGGTAAGTAAAGCAACTAATTTTTACACATCTTCCATTTTCCCCCAATTTAGATTTTTTTTAAAAAAAAATCTATCCTCCTATACAATAGAAAACAGTGGTGCTACAGCATCTAATTGGTTTACTGAATTGTTTCTTAACATTCTTAACACTTTTAACTTAAGTTCCATTTGTCCCTTTATTAAAGAACCCAGATCTTTCCTAGGACACGGGTCGGCAAGTAGGACACGGGTCGGCAAGTAAGAAAATACATTGAGTACGAAACCTATGTTTCTTACTCAATGTATCTATTAAGAAACCTGCAATTTATTGTTGTTCTTACTATATTATTGTGTTTTAATGGTTCCTATGGATTGCAGAGAAATAAATTGCATAAATAAATGTATCCTCATAGAATCCTAGAGTTTCTTCCAAAACTTTAGAATCTTCTAATCCTGCCCAGGACAGCATTCCAGACAAATGACTGGCCACCTTTTGTTTGAAAATCTCCAGAGTTGGTGCATCCTTGGCTCCCAAGAATTTGGATCTCCCTCTGTAAAACTTCCACCCATTACTTCCGGTTCTAGCCTTGGGCACTCTAGAAAATAAATCCACACCTGTTTCTGGTGACTGTCCTTGAAATATTTAAAGACTGCTATCATATCTCTCTTTAGCCTGTTCTTATTTATGTTTTTATCAAATTTATATAGCCACCCATCTCCCCCAAAGGTTACTTGGGGTGGTGCATAACAATAAATAAAACATCCAATATAAAAAAGATAAAAATTCTTTAAGCTATACATTCCCAGTTCCTTTAAATGTTATTTCTAGAGTTTAGCCTCCAAGCACCTTGCAATCTTTGTGGCTGTTCTCTGCATTCTTTTCAGTTCCTCAGAATCTTCCTTGCATTTTGATGACCCAAAATGGACTCCGCATTCCAGGAGTGGCCTAACCAGGGCAGGATAGAGTGGACTGATCACTTTCCATAACCTTAAAATTATGTCTCTGTCAAAGAAGCTGTTGGCTTTTTTTAGCAGCTGCAGCACATTGCTGGCTCAAGCTTCAGCTGTGGTCTACCTGGACACCCAGATCCTTTTCAGACGCTACTGCCAAACCAGGCTTATACCTGTAAACAGGTAGTCCTTGACTTACAACCACATATAGTTAAAAAATGTCTTCTCAGGAAAATTTCAAGGCACCTGAAATTTCATAGCCACACCAGATGCAGTTAGATGGGTAGCTTCCTTAGAATATTGAATTATAACATCTATCCTATTGCAATTCCATAGTGCCATATTATAGCAATTTTATTATGGTTTTACTCCATTTTATCTCATCTATTGTATTGTCGACACACTTTACATAATTTATCTGCTGATGTTTTGTTTAAACTTATATTTGTGCTTGTATGTATAATGTGGTTTATTAGTGTTGTATAACAGTGGTTGCATGACCTCTGTAGATGCCACCTGCTAAATAAATAAATAAATAAACTTACAACCACAATTGGACCAGAATTTCCGTTACTAAGCAAGGCAGTTGTTAAAGCAAGGCAGTTGTCACAACCTTTTTTTGCCATCGTTGTAAAGTGAATCGCTATAGTTGTTAAGTGAATCACACACTCATTAAGCAAGTGCAGCTTCCCCTTTTGATGTTACTTGTCGGAAGCTGGCTTGGAAGGTGGCCAGTGGGGATCACATGACACCTAGGACACTGTAACCATTGTAAATACATGCCAGTTGCGAAGCACCCAAATTTTGATCATGTGACTGGAGATGCTATGACTATTGTAAGTGTAAAGCAGAGGGGTCTTCTTTTATGACTTGCGGACTACAACTCCCAGAATTCCTCAGCCAGCCTGGCTGGGTGAGGAATTCTGGGAGTTGAAGTCCACAAGTCATAAAAGGGCCAAGTTTGAAGACCCCTGGTGTAAAGGCTGGTCATTAGTCACTTTTTTCATTGCTGTAGTAATTTCAAATGGTCGCTAAATGAATGGTTGCAAGTCAAGGACTATCTGTACTCTTCGTGGGACATGACTCTGATCACCGACCGCTCATTGAGAAACCCTGTATTTTGATCTATTTTAAAAATTACCTGTTCCCCGTTTCCTAGTCGTATATGTAATAATAATATGGGGTTTATTTTGATTTTTTTTGTCATGAAAACATTGACAGTAGTTTCCTCCTGAATCTTAATTTATTACAGGTCAGGGAGAAAGTTTTTAACCAATTATAGTTTCCTGGTTGAGCGGAAGCAAATCATTGCCAACCTTTAAGTTGGTTTAAATATTTCAGTTTGTTCCAAACTACGGTTAATATCCTCCTTTGCTTTTATTTGGATGGAAAGTCAATACATACTGGAATGAGACTGATGTTTCCATATGCCCTGGCCCAATAAATGTTTTCTGAAAATTGCAACCCTCTTTTCTCTTGGTCTCTTCTAGTGGCTGGATGGCTGCCATAGGTTTTATCGGTACTAGTGTTGGAGCTGGTGTGGTCATGCTCTTCCCAGCAGTTATGTTCACCTTGTGCGCTGTCGGGATGTTTATAAGTCTCATCCGGGTGAGTCAGAGGGTTTTTTGGAATTTGTGGTGCATGGTGTGCCTCTCCCGGGGTGGGGGGGTGCAAAAGAGAGTCACTCTGTGGCTCCATTAAGCACAGGCCATCATCTGGGCATCATATAATGCTCTCATCCCCTGCTGCCCCCTCCCCAACTGACCAGGGGGGCGAAAAGTCAGGTCTTAAAGGTAATTATTTAATTGCATTAAATGTTTGATGACTTGCTATTTTCTTTCAGAAGTGTTGTTATTTATTTGACATACTTTTGAACATTCCTAAGTACAGTAACTTTTTGTCTGCAAGGAACCTTAGTTAATAACATTAACAAAACATATTGTGATTAGCCCATGGGGGCCTAACCTTTGGTACATCCTGTATATATGTACAGTGAATCCCATACCAGCTACTTTATGTATGCTTTTGTTATTTGCTATTGATTTATTTGATGTTATGCCACCTTTATTTTAGTCAACTCAAGGCAGTGTGCAGGCCTCAAGTTCTCATCTGTTTTTAACCCAGCAACAACCCTGTGAAGTGGGCTGGGAAAGAGGGACTGGCCCAAAGTCATCCACCGCTTCCATGCCTAAGGAAGAACTAGAACTCACACTCCCCTAGTTTCTAGTCTGGTGACTTCAACCACTACACAAATTGTCTCTCTTATACCAATACTTGTATTGTGTCACAGTTCATAATAGTTTTGTGAGATGGGTAGCCATATAAAACTAAATGTTAACAATAATGTAAGTGTAATACTCTAGCAACTCTTAGTGGCTTATAAGACTATGCATAAAACATTTACATAAAATCCAAATGTTAAAATCTTCTTTTAAAAAATCTTTAACAAGCTATGGCTATGATCAACCTCTCTCCCTGAAAGACCACTGGAAGGCAGAGTTTTCAACTGCTACCTGAAGAATAAAGGGTAGGGGGCCTAACCCCTGGAGGTTAGGCCGACCCAGAGTGAGGAGACTGCACTGAGAAGGTTTCTCCAGGTCTTCACCCACCCTCTGTCTCTCTGGGGCACCTACTTCCAGCATGAATTCCAATGCCACATACAAGGGTCGTCTAAGGCAGGGATGTCCAACATTGGCAACTTTAAGACCTGTGGACTTCAATTCCCAGCATTCCCCAGTCAGCCATGAGGCAAAATTCTAGAGCCAGAATATTGGCTGTGCTCAAGTGATTTTTTTGTTTGTTTGTTTGTTTGATAAGTTGGTTTTTCCCTTAGTTTTTCATGGAACCCATCAGGTTTTCACATAACACAGGAGTTCCACAGAACCCTTTTTGACAAATCCTGATCTAACTGAAGGATGACAGAGACATAAGTCACTGTCTTCCATGCCCGTCTTTCTATTTTTCTTTACGGTCGGCGGCATATTCTCAAACAAAGCAGAAATAATGATTATGCTGAAGGCTGGCACTTTGCTTTGAATCCTTCATCTTCCAGTTTTGTTAAGACAATGGAACTGAGTGGGGCAGAGAACCTGGCTTTGATGTCCACAGAAACCATGTGACCTATCAAACTTTGGTTAAGGCACATCTGGAAACCCAGGAGACTGACATCTACTCCCGCCTTAGGCATGAAAGCTGGCTGGATGACTTTGGCCAATCACCAGAAGACTGATTTCTACTCCCGCCTTAGGCATGAAAGCTGGTGGGTGACTTTGGGCCAATCACTAGGAGACTTTGAGTTCCAGGCCCACCCACTAGGCATGAAAGCCAACCTGGAACTACAAGGGGGCAATTTAAAAATCACTCTGAGATCTTAATCCCCGTATCTCAGACTAAACATCATCCCTGCATCCTCACTTCCTTTTTTTCTAAACCAAGTTAAAGGAAAGAAAGTCAATGCAAAGCAGATGTCCAACAGATAGAAGCTTCATTCCTACTTTCTTTCTTTCTCTTTCCAATCAGGTTCACCGGATCTACCGTAGTGGAGGTGGGAGCTTTCAGAAAGCCCAGAACGAATGGCAGAGTGGATCGTGGAAAGATCCTCCAAGCAGGGAAGCCCAGCACAACAACTTTTCAGGAAACAGCCTCCCTGAATATCCAACAGTTCCCAATTATGGGAATCCCTGGTCCTGATCCTGACTGGTTGGGTTACCCAAGTAGTTTGGTTTGAGTTGTTGCAAGAAACACATTGGGTTCCTCGTTTGAGGCTCCCTCTCTCTCTCTTTTCTCTCTTTCTCTTTTTCCTTTGAGGGGTGCTGCTCTTTCTTCCGCTAACCATGGTTTTATTTATGGTTCTCCTTTCATGATGGTAATGGCTTGTGCCAAGACATGGCTGTTGCCCATAAAATTTGACTAGGCCTCCCTTTATTGACACTCACCTACTGTATATCGTTCTTGCCAATGGATGCACAAGGAACGGGATAAAACTGTCATTTCTATTGACTGCCTCATTTTGAAAGAGCAGCCATTCACCACCAGATTCCTCTGAAGATTTCAGGGAAGAGACTTAAACTTCTCTCACCTTTTCCCTGTTTTTGAGCTTGCTTTGTGCTAATGCTGCCTCCCCGTATCTTTGGGGATTGTGCAGCTCTAGACATTGTTGTGAAAGGAAATGTGTGATAGTGAGATAGGCACAAAGAGCAGCTCGTTCATGACAACAACTATTTTTTGATGTTTGCTGCTGCCAGAGTAGGAGTTTTGTAACTGAATCCTCCCCCCCGGAAGATAATTCCTGGAAATAGAAAGTTAGCAGCATGATTAATGGTCTGCCCTAATCTTCTCACTGAACTGCTAGCTTTCCGTATTGGAGAACTGTATTAATTAAGGGGGATGCGTTTAAATATTGCCCCTGCTCTCCTAAAATAGGACCCATTTTCTGGAAGTTTTGACCTGTTGATAGGTCTTCATTTTGCTTATTTGTTTTGTTTAGAGTGTGTTGCTTTCTGTTGTCTCTCTTCGGCCTTGCTGGCTATTAACCTGCTTGTTAAAAACAGAAATTTTGAAGATGCCCAGGATCTGGTCCAAGCCTGTCCCTCTTAGAAAGAAGTATTCCCACAATTGAATCACAGAACCCTTTTCATTGCTGGTTCTGGTAGATCAGGTTCTGTTCAGATATCCCACTTTACCTCATAACACATGGATGAGGATCTGCAAAGTGTTGAGACCCACAATCAGGTTGCATCTACAAGTATTTCTTTCCTCAGATTTTTGGGGGGTGTCTAATAGCTATTGAGCACAATTGAGCTATTAACCTCGGCAACTTTAAGAGGTGTGGACTTCCAACTCCTAGAATTGAAGTGTGGCTGGCTGGGGAATTCTGGGAGTTGAAGTCCACACCTCTTAAAGCTGCCACGGTTGAGAAACATTGCTTTGGCTGGGCCAGTTTGACGTTTCAGCAGTTCTCATCTGTTTCTTCCACAACTTTCCAATGATCTTGGGTCTCTTGGCTTTGGGACACCCTGTTCAGTCAGTGCTCTTCTTCTCACCCTCTCACCTGTATGAGTCTAATTCTGGCATCCTGGGATGTAAAATCCTCCCCTGGATTTGAGCCAGTTCCTTGCCCAAGGATGCTTTTTGGAAGGTACCGATTACTGTGCTACCTCGGGCAGTCTTGTCCAATCTGGTCCAACACCCTGGGGCAGCAATGGGATTTCATGGCTTGCACTCCCCATATATCTGGAAGCGGCCAGATGGGGCCAGGCTGCCTCAAAATACTCAGACTCTTAAATCTTGAGCACAGTCTTAGGGATGTCTGTCATTTAAATCATCTGGACTTTACTCCTCATCCAGGCAATTAGTTGCCATTTCAAGCCGTCGCTTTTATTTTCAAGGAGTAGGCTTGCCCTGTTTTTTTTTTTCTCCCTTTGCAAAATACACTACATTTTGGGAAATGTTGTTGTGGGTTTATCAGAAAATGTGAATATCGCCTCCAGAATTACAGTGTTTCTCAACCTTGACAATTTTAAGGCATGTGGAATTCTGGGAGTTGAAGTCCACATGCCTTAAAATTGTCAAGGTTGAGAAACACTGAGATAGAATGAAGAATCAGGATAGGACAGCAAAGTGGGTTGTAATATGTGCCTTATCCGATTTTACCTACTCTGGTCTGTTTCTCTCCTCCCAAATCCCAGTCTTTTTTGTATATGTAGTGACCCCCCCCCCCCAAAGGATTACCTCTTGGTTCGCTGGAAGACTGCCTGTTTTGTAAATACAAGGGCCAAATTCTCCCCATCAAGGATATTTTAAAAACTGAGCCAAAAGAAATGAAAACTGTTAATGCTGGAGGCCCAAAACCTCTACTGGTCTTTCTTTGGGAATAGCTTTGTGAAAAGTGAGCCTCTCTCTCTCTCTCTCCTTGGGAGATTTCTTGATACATTCCAAATGTGGGCTTTGGGGGAAAAAAACAACGGTATCTGCCATTTTAAAATGCATTACACTTGTTCCAAAGTGCCAGCGAGCCACTGCTTTAAAATTGCCTTGCTGACATCACGACATTGCATTGCATGAGCTTTACTTCCTCTGCCTTTGCCTTAACTGCTTTTTTTAAATAAAAAATAGAGAGCCTGGGTGGGGGGGAAGTGCTGCCTACTTACTAGCTACCCTGCAGGGTCCCTGTAAAAGGCATGCCCCATCTCCATTTCCTCAGAGGAACCCCCTGCTAAATATTTCCTCAGTGCCACCAGTTGCTTTTTCACCGTGTACTTTTGGACTTCCCGGTTTGGCTGCTGGGAAGAGAAATGAGCTGACTGGTTCTTGAAACTCAGGATACCCAGGTAGGCCATTCCTGGGTACAAGGCTGCCTTAAAAGCCTCTTGCTGGACTCCCAGATTGATGGGCGTTTTCTCAAAAGCGGGGCGACCAGACTTCTTGCCAAATTGCGAAGGGGTTCTGTTCTTTCTGCAGGAGTCTCAGTCAGCAAAGACCCCTCATGGTCTCCATTAAGGCCAATTAAACAACAGCAGCAGCAGCAAATGTTGCTCCTGTTGGGCTATTTTGCAGAAGGGGGAGTGGGCTTGTAGTGAAGGCCAGCTGTTCTCTGGCTACTTAGCGGGAATTCTAATACCAGAGAAGTAAATGTCCTAGATGAGATCTGCAAAATCAAATTATTCAAGCAGAAAACTGCGGCCAAGGGTCTTGGCAAACATTTGAGTGAGGGTATCTCACGGGACCACCTCGTTTCTGTGCCATGGCTCTGCCCACCCCAGGAAGCCCGCCAACCATGATCTCCTGCTGCAGTTTCTGTTTTGGCATCTTAGCTCTCCTCCTCAAGTCACGCTGTGCTTCAGAGCAACGTTTTGAGAACTGAATCGCTTGCCAATGTATCATGTCTGCCATTGACTTAATATAATGTACTTATAACTCTGATTTTTTTGTAAATGTTTACATTATTCCCAAGGGAGCTTATAACATGGGTCAAGGGATGGGTATTGTGGAGAATTAACTCTGCTATTCTTGTTCTGCATCATGTTGTAGATCATTTGCATTGTAATGTGGTGTGTTAATTCATTCAGGGTTTTTTTTTTCCCTTTAAAAATAAATGAAGCTTGGCTACTGGAAGTAGAAGCTGTGTTTATGTAATGTCAGGTGAAATATTCTGTTCAGTCTTTTGGGAAAAAAAGGTGTTAGGATTGAAATATTCCTCAGATTAAGAGGTTGTCCATTAGATAGCCTATTTCAACATTTTTGGAACACTCTTTTTGGAAACTGCAGATAATATTTGCCATCTTAAAAGACCTTTTATAAAAAGTGCTGTGTTCATAATGATGCCTTATGACACAGAGTTTCATTGTTTTTCAAAATGCCTTTGTTTGGTTTTAAATGAAAATAGAATATTTCTTTGTGTGAATAGAATTGCTAATCTTAGTTAAAAATCAGAAGCCAATATATATAATATAAAATTGTGAGTACATTGGATAATTAGACAATTAAAAGGGGACTTTATCTAACTGGATTCAGATCCCTGAGATAAATATATTTTAGGCATTTACATATAAATACATAATAAAAAATAGAAATATAAAATGCATAACAAATTCATGGACTACAACACTGGAGTACTCTAATTCTTGCGGGGAGGGACCTAATTCATAAATAATATAATTGAATAGGTAGTTTGCATATAAGTTACTAAAATACTGCCAGTAGCAAAAGACACAACCTACACTTACAACCATTCATTTGATGACTGAAGTTACAACAGCAGTGGGAAAAAAGACTTAATCCCCGGTTTTCACACTAACAACCATTGCAGCATCCCATGGTCACATGATCTAATACATGGTCATATATATACATGCCAGTTGAGCACTTGGCAATTGGCATGTATTTATGACAGCTGCAGTGGAATCCCAAAACAACTGGCACACCTCTTGAATTTATCGGCATTGACAAATTCACCACCAGTCAATTGCAAAAGACAGCTTTACTTGGAACAGCTTGCATCCTGCGGTGACACCTCTAATACCATCAAACATCCACTTCTGCCTCTCCCAGTTCTTAGGAAGGACTTGGCAGGAGGATAAAAATGCCAACTCTAGTCTGAACATCTGGCTGATTGTGAGACTAATAATAATATATATATAAAATATATCACAGACAAATATCCATCAATAGATAAATAACATACCATTACCCAAATCTCGTTTTCTGGTTTAACACAATTATAAGCGTTCAGTACTTCAGGAACATGTTACACTTGCAGTCATCGCTACAACTTTAATGAATTTCTTTACAAGTTCTGATTTATAAACTGAGTGCTTTCCTACTCCCTTTTTACCACCCTGTAATTCCTTAATTTGGGATAGAGTCTGGGCTATTGGATGGAGCTAAGCGTTTAGTGGCTGGATGCCCTTCCTGATGCCTACATGGAGTTCACAGAGATATTTTCTCTCTGCACCCTAGGAGAGAAACATCTGCCACCACCTAGGACTGAACTCTCAACCTTCCGTGTGGGAGATGAGCGTGTTCACCACTAGGCCACCATGCTGCTCTTTCCTATTTTGCTTTTTTAGTTGCAAAAAAAAGAGATTGGAAGATCTGTGTAATGTGGCAAAAGACGTTTCTTAATCTCTTCTTAGTTTCTACTGTTCTCTTAAACTACCAAATTGTCCCACAGGAGGCAGTGCTATCCCATTGGGGAAATGCTGATTTAAATTGTGCTTAAAGAACAATAGCGCTTACAATTAATTTAAATCCCCTTCATTTGAGGGTATAGTGCCAGCTTACTTGGCAACTCAACAAGTTCAACCTGTCTGTTTTACATTTAGCAGAGAGAAGAAAGGCTGTTTTATCGCAACTTAAGTCTTTGGCAGGTGCAAAATAGTCCCCAAATTAATTTAGCACAAGCCATGATAATTTTAGTCTTTTGTTTGTGAACAGAGCTCTGCCTGTTTTCTTTTAATGTTTTCTTTCCCAGCTGAAGATTGTGGCAGAACTTCGCATTTTTGCTTGTCAACTTCATCGTTTTATAAAAGGTTTCTCTCTCCCTGTTTTTCATGTTAAATCTGCTTCTCATTATAGCTGATGACCCAGCTCTCTGAAAAGACTCTTAATACTGCAGAAGGCAGAAGGAAGGAGAAGGAGGACTGGCAGTAATAAGAAATGCTGATAGGGGCACCTTTGGAAAATCTGAAGGACTAGGTTAGGAGTAAGAGAATTTGAAGGGAGGGACCTGGAGGGTCTTCTATCCAACCCCCTGCTCGAGAAGAAAAGTCTATACCAGCGGCCCTCCAACTTTTGGGGCATCAGAGACAAGTTCCATGGAGAAACTTTTTTTGCGGACCAGAAGGTGTGGTTTTGTGTACTGCCTGCACCCCGCGGATGGGGCTTCGCTTGTTTGTGCAGACCAGTTGCTGGCATGCCAGAGACCAGTGCTAGTCCACGAAGCGGGTTTTGTGGACTCCTGCCCTATACCATTTCAGACAAATGGTTGTCCAATCTCTTCTTTAAAACCTCTTTGTGGTTGCTAAGAGTCAACACTGACTTGATGGCCCACAATCAACTTGAAGGAGATTGCTTATCTCAACTGCCCACAGTTTTCAACCTGTATGTCTGGATTCTAGCAGGAAATGGAGTGGAACAGATTTCAGATCTCTTAAAGGACCTGCTGATACAGTTCTACAGAGGAATTACTGGGTCTGTCATTTCGATTTCTAGAACTGCCTGTTTTAGCACAGCAACCAAACAGGACAGGTACAAATTTTAATGGATATTTGGGACTGCAGAAAAAGCAATTGCAACCAGCTTGCCTTTCATTGAGAAAATATCTACAGATCCCTCACATCCTGGACATAAACTGTTTCAACTTCTCCCTTCAGGACTCTGCTATAGGGCACTGCATGCCAAAACAACTACGTAGACACAAAGACATTTTTTTTTCTCCCATGCTATCACTCTGCTAAACACCTAATACTTACAGCACTGCCTTATGCCTAAAGATATTTACCCATGTAGTAGGTGTATATTGCTGTTACCTGTCTCATCTTCTTATCTTTCTCATCTTTCCTACTACTCCTATTAGTATCTAATGATTTATCGCTTCTTGTTTGTATCTTATGATTTATGATTGTATCTTATTATTGTATCTTATGATTTATGATCTATGACATACCGCTTTGTTGTTTGTATGCACACTGAGAGTTTATGCACCGTAGACAAATTCCTTTTGTGTCCAATCATATACTCAGCCAATAAAATATTCAATAGAAAGCAGTGTTTCTCAATGTTGGTGGCTTTAAGATGTGTGGACTTCAACTCCTAGAATTCCCTAGCCAGCATAGCTTGAAGTCCACACATCTTAAAGCCACCAATGTTGAACAACAGTGCCTTAAAGCAGGGGTCCCCAACCCCTGGTCTGTGGACCAGTACCGGTCCGTGGCATGCCAGGAACCGGTCCACACAAACAAGCAAAGTCCCATCTGCAGGATGCAGGCAGCACACAAAACCACGCCCCTTCCGGTCTGCGGAAAAACCTCTCTCCACGTAACCGGTCCCTGGTGCCCAAAAGGTTGGGGACCTCTGCCTTAAAAGGGTCAGCAAGACACCTTGCTTAAATCTGTTAAATCAGAACTGTTATTGTGTTCCTACAGTTGGGACAATGCCTCCATCCTCTTCACTATAATAATAATAATAATAATAATTTAATTTATATACCGCCCTTCTCCCATAGGACTCAGGGCGGTTCACAGCATATTTAAAAACAGATACTATACACAAATACAAAAATACAAAAATATAAACCCCAATAAAAACCGAATTAAAAACCAAATATTGACGGCTGTGTTTCCAATTAAAATTACTGTTAAAATCATCCCTACCTAAAATCCTCCCTAGGTCAGGCCCGCTTGCTGGAAAAGCCATGTTTTGAGGGCGCGGCAGAAAGTAAGGAGATCCGGAATCATCCGGATCTCGGGGGGCAGTTCGTTCCAGAGGGTGGGGGCACTATGTTAAGATGAGCTGATAATATACCAGATGCTAACCAAAGATGGAGGCTCACAGATTTCTCTGGGTGGTCCACTCTGCTTTTATTTTGAAAATAATTCTGAATTCTTATTTTATACGTATGAAAGTGGACTTCCTCTCCACATGAAGGGTTATCTGTAGGAATTATTTAGATGAATAAATCCATCTCCAAGCAATACAATAAGGCAGGGGTTCTCAACCGGGGGGGGGGTGTGTGTGAGACGATATTCCAGGGGGTGCGAAAACTTGGGTTTTCGAAATTATAGTGTATATGCATAATTCGTTGCCGTTATTTTGAACATTTGTAAGGGGTGAGAGAATATATCAGAAGCATTCTAGGGGTGCAGAGTACAGAAAAGGCTGAGAGCTGCTGCAATAAGGCCAGAAAACTGGTAAATCTCCAATTCTTTCTGTCCATCCAGTGAAGAGGATAGCAAGCATGGATGCTCTTTTGAGTCCCTTCAGTTAAACAATGTTCATTTTACACTGAGGCCCGGAGGGATAGAATCAAGATCACGCGAAGTATTAATACCACTTTACAATGCCTTGGTAAGGCCACACTTGGAATACTGCATCCAGTTTTGGTCACCACGATGTAAAAAAGATGCTGAGACTCTAGAAAGAGTACAGAGAAGAGCAACAAAGATGATTAGGGGACTGGAGGCTAAAACATACAAGGAACGGTTGCTGGAATTGGGTCTGTCTAGTTTAACGAAGAGAAGGACGAGGGGGCACAGGATAGCAGTCTTCCAGTATCTCGGGTTGCCACAAAGAAGAGGGAGTCAAGCTATTCTCCAAAGCGCCTGAAGGCAGAAGCAACGGGTGGAAACTGATCAAGGAGAGAAGCAACCTAGAACTAAGGAGAAACTTCCTGACAGTTAGAACAATTAACCAATGGAACAACCTGCCTCCAGAAGCGGTGAATGCTCCAACACTGGAAGTTTTTAAGAAGAGACTGGACAGCCATTTGTCTGAAATGGTGTAGGGTTCCTGCCTGAGCAGGGGGTTGGACTCGATGACCTCCAAGGTCTCTTCCAACTTTATTATTATTATTATTATTATTATAACCTAGAATTAAGGAGACATTTTCTGTCAGAACAATGAATCAGTGGAAGGATTTGCCCCCAAGTTGTGAATGCTCCAACACTGGAAGTTTTCAAAAAAAGATTGGACAGCCATTTATCTGAAATGATATAGGGCAGGGGCCCCCAACCCCCAGCCTATGGCACACTGCCAGGCCATGGCCTATTCGGAATTGGGCTGCACAAGTGGCTGGCCGGAGCGCACGTGCAACTCGCACGAGCTGAAGCTGGTGGGCACCCATTCATGTGCACGCTGGGCTGTTGCTCACATGTGTGCGCATGTGTGCTGATTTGCCACTCATACAAGGGCTGTGTGCACACATGCGTCCGCCCTGCCCCCCCCCCCCCAGCCAGGACACCAAGCCTTCAAGGTTGGGAACTGCTAGTATAGGCTCTCAGGCTCTCCTGCTTGAGCAGGGGGTTGGACTAAAAGACCTCCACGCTCTTTTCAACTCTGTTGTTCTGTATTCCGTACAGGTAGTCCTCAACTTACAACAGTTCATTTAATGACCATTTGAAGTTACAATGGCACTGGAAAAAAATAAATTATAACCATTCTTCGCATTTACAACAGTTGCAGCATCCCTGTGGTCACATGATCAAAATTCAGATATTTGGCAACTGGCATATATTTATGATGGTTGCGGTGTCCCAGGATTATGTGATCACTTTTTGGGCCTTCTGACAAGCAAAGTCAATGGAGAAACCAGATTCACTTAACATCCGTGTTACTAACAGCTGCAGTGATTTACTTAAATTATGTAGCAAGAAAGGTCATAAAATGGGGCATAACTTGCTAAATAACTGTCTTGCTTATCAACAGGAATTTTGGACTCAATTGTGGTCGTAACTCAAGGACTAGCTGTATTTATTAGGACCCTAGGAAGGATGCCTTTTCTGTCCCAGTGCCTGCCCTCTGCAGTGGACTCTGCCCAGAGATTTGAATAGCTGATGTCATTCAGAAAATTACTGAAAACCTCTCTTTTCTGCCAGGTGGGGTTGCCTTCTGGATACACATGTTTTATTTCTTTATATTTTGTTATTCCTCCTTTTTAAAAAGTAATCCACCCAGGGTTGTTTGAGGTCAGGCAGCCTCTGTAAGTAAATGTATAGCTAGATGATTGATAGGATCCCTGAAAGAGTCACATTTAGAGGAACCCTGCAAAAATGAATCCAAATCTAAATACTATTTGGCTTCTCTGTCTCTTTAAAAGGAAACCCCCTCTGCTCCATTTATCTTATTCAAGTTGATTAGAGCCCTGAAATATTGAGTTCTTTCACAGCCCATTTCTCATCAGCAAGAGACTGGCTTTCAAAGCTCCAAGCAGCTTAACTGAGATAAACCGAAAGGGTTACTCTCATCTTCCAGCGCCAAGTGGGAGAAAGCTTATGATGACCTATCAACCCAAATTACACCCTCCCATCACCCTTCCTACTAGTGATGCTAAGGGAAAGTAAACGCCACTCTCGTGGATCTATAGCAGGAGCGTTGGAGTATCTGGATGTTCAATGTGCAAACAGCATCTCTTTGCCATCTGCCATCTGGACTTCAGTTAGGAGTTTGCGTTGTGGACAGATGGGACGCCAGAAGGTCAACAGTTGGGAAGGGCAGCTGCTTTCAGCCAGAGTAGGAAAAGGAAAGCTACTGGAGCAGGATCTCCTCTCTCCAGATCTTGTGCCAGCTTTTGTTCCCCACACAATAACAGTTTCTATTCTAAAAGGCAATTGTATTAAAAATTAGAATAATAAAAACTATAAACTAAAAAAATAAAAAATAAAAAATAAAAGGTGCGGAAAAAAGAAAAAAAATAGAAAAACGGAAAAGAAAAATAGGAATATAGTAAAGAAAAAATATGTAAAGAAACGACTTCCCCTTCATCATAAGTTTAAACAATTTTAGTAACTTGTCATCTTCTCTTTAAAAAATACAACTAATTATCTTTTTTCCATATCCCCTTTTGTATCTATAAGCAAGTTCTTAAAACCTGATCATTCTGAATGAACTGAAGAACTGAAGAAGCTTCTTGAATGAGAAGTGAAATGTCTTCAAGCAAAAACAAAGGAAGTCCAGTTGCCTTTTGAAAAAGCACCTTTGGGACAACCATGACCTGGATGACTGAGAAACTCCATACACATTTAAAACCTAGTTATTTGCAGTCCTGATCTGCAAAAGTCCATTAAGCATTACCAGAAATAACAACATACTGTATGTATCTGTTAACCTTGATTAGATAAATCAACTTTATATTCCTTCCTTTTACTTTCAAGAATGTTGATCTTGAGTTCCTTCAAATACTATCCTAGAATTTGATTTCATTTTATCTTTGTCCCTTCTAATAAAATTCTTCAAAGCTTTAACTCTTCTCTTTTGTAAATCCAATATAGGAAAATTATCCAGATCATTCTTTTGGTTTTTTATTTTTAGATCCCTTTTAATTATTAATATATCAACTGGTTTCTTTTATATATCCAGTGTAGCATCTTTTTCCCTATCATTCTTGTAACCTGCCATTTTTAACCCACTTTCAGATCAGTCGCTGTTTTGTCCGGAAAATCTGTTCCTCTTCCACATTTTTTAAACACAGACTACCTATAGAGGCAGACACTCTTAAAATTAACTTTTTCTAACCATTTGTCTGAGATGGCATGAGGACTACTGCCTTGGCAGGGGGTTGGACTGGAAGAACTTCAACCTTAGAATTCCATACATGCAACCTTAGCTCCTGGATGAACAGTGGGAAATAAACCTAAAGCTGAAGGTAAGTAGAGGATGATGTAATAAAAATATATGAAATTCTGCATTGTTTTGGAAATGTTTTGGAAGTGTTTTTTTTTCCCCTTTCGGTGTGAGAACTTAGGTTCATCCATAAAAGTGAAATGCAGGTAGAGTCAGGATGTTAAGAGGACTTAGTTTGATTGAAGACATACTTGTGGCCTTTACAGTCATCATATGTTGTGATTTAGATTATTTTAAAAAGGAATTGGAGAAAATTATGGAGGCTTTGAGCTTCTTGCTAACCTTTGGGAATGTGGCCCCCACCTGAGTATCAGCTGCTGCAAAGCAGCAGGACAATTGTCCATTCTTTTGTCCATGCACACGGACTTTGAACCTGGTTAGTCCTGTGTTAGTCCATATCTAAATTTTGGCTGTGATGCATCCTTGCTGATCAAGCAGAACTTTTCTCCTTTTTGAAAGGGAATGAAGCGGGGAGGGGGGATAGAGTCACTCAATCTCCTTTCCCCCCCCCATGCTTTTTTAAGTAAAAAAGCATGTAAAAAAGAAGTTGAGGCTCTAGGAAGAGTACAGAGAAGAGCAACAAAGATGATTAGGAGACTGGAGGCTAAAACATATAAGGAAAGGTTGCTGGAATTGGGTATGTCTAGTTTAATGAAGAGAAGGACGAGGGGGGACATAATAGCAGTGTTCCAGTATCTCAGGGGCTGCCACAAAGAAGAGGGAGTCAAGCTATTTTCCAAGGCGCCTGAAGGCAGGACAAGAAGCAATGGATGGAAACTAATCAAGGAGAGAAGCAACCTAGAACTAAGGAGAAACTTCCTGACAGTTAGAACAATTAACCAGTGGAACAACCTGCCTCCAGAAGTGGTGAATGCTCCAACACTGGAAGTTTTTAAGAAGAGACTGGACAGCCATTTGTCTGAAATGGTATAGGGTTTCCTGCCTGAGCAGAGGGTTGGACTAGATGACCTCCAAGGTCCCTTCCAACCTTTTATTATTATTATTATTATTATTATTATTATTATTATTATTATTATTATTATTATTATTATTATTATTATTAAGTATTGGAACTCACTGACACAAGACAGAAGTTGTTTGACCACTTCCTTAAAATAATTTTAAAGAGAAATCGTTAGAAACCATTAAAGAGGCAGGTTGCGCATTAATTATTGTAAGGCAGTGAAACCTGCCCTCTGTCAGATCGGGGACAAATGGGGAGAGCTGTTTGTCAGCTTTCTGGGAGTATACGTTGGTATTTTTGTTTTTTTTGTTTTTTATTGGAAATGGGAAAGATGAAATAAATTTCCCGACCGAGTCTGGTTCATGAAAACTTCTCTGCCGTGGGAAAAGGAGGAAAAAAAATGTCCACAGAGGAAAGGGTTAAAAGAACGCTGTCCTAACACTGTCGTAAAACCATCCCGCTTGTTGTCGCAAAAACCGCTTTTCCACTCTGGCTGCCAGATTTTCAAACGCGTTACATTCCCCCTATTTTAGAGACCAGGTTATGGGGGGAAAAAGGAAGAGACAGCAATCGTTCTAAAATGGCCCTGACTTCCGGATCGGATGGATGCGTCCATATGAGTGGTAAAAGGCCAAAAGAACGAATGGGAAACTGAGTACTAGAGACATACTGTACAGCAGTATTTCTCATTCTTAGCAACCTGAAGATATACGGACTTCGGCTCTCAGAATTCGCCTCCACATTTTCAAGTAGCCAAGGTTGAGAAACTCTGCTGTACAGCATTTGATTGTTACACTCAACAAAGTCCCTTTTGCCTTGCTTCTCTCTATAGATTTGTTTTGGCATTCAACTCTCTTTGTACTTGGAATAGCCTTTCCTTTTATATACCTTGAATGTTTTTTTTTGTCTTTTGGCTATGTTGCATTTCATCTAAATCTAAGAATATGATGAAATTTTTGGTTTAAACCCCCAAAACATAAAGGAGTCAGATAGTTGCTGAAACACAGGAGAGAAAAACAGCAGAGAACTTTAAGAAATTAGTAATCCAGTATTCAAGATTTAATTCCAATTTTGGTTTCTTGAAAGGAAACTTTTTGGAAGAAAGTGATAGCTAAAAATCTTTTAATTATTGAGCTAATGCCAGGATATGTATCAACTAATTGCTTTATCAGTTACCTTATGGTGTTTCTATTTAAGGTTAGTTGGTTAATGATGATAATAAAGATTTTTTAGTTATTAGGCTGGTTCAGGGCTGGAAAAGGCCATATGTTCTCAAAAACAATTGATTGGGTCTTCATTATTTCTCTTATTCCTCTTAATCTCTGAGTAGATTTGGCAACAGTCTTTATACTGTATGAATCAGCAAGCTTCAGGAAAGGACCCAAATGCTCATGACAAAAATCTAATGGGATCATTTACCCAGGTCAAGAGTCTTAGACATTAGTTGCAGCAGCTCAAGAGCCATCACCCTTGGGCTAGAATTCAGTGTTTCTCAACCTTGACAATGTTAAGGCAGGTGGACTTCAACTCCCAGAATTCCACAGCCAACAATGCTGGCTGTGGAATTCTGGGAGTTGAAGTCCACATGCCTTAACATTGTCAAGGTTGAGAAACACTGGGCTAGATGGTGCCAGTCACAAATAACCAGGAGCATTTGTTGAGTTCAAAGCACAGAAGAGTTTGTTATTGCTACCTCTATACAATAATCTAGTCAACCAACAGTGAAAGCAAAATTGGTGCTAAATAAGGATCAATGGAATTCATGGGGGGGAGGGGCTGGACGTGGTCTCTTGTGGCAATGCAATGATTCCAAAATGATGACACATTTAACCACCTTCCAACTTAGCCAGCTTTTCTTTTACTTTACTATTCTTCCTTGTTGAGTATCCACAATATGTGAGCTTCATCTGTTATTCCAACCCAGCCACCACTCAGCTACTTATTGTTATTAGAGAAACCACAGTCGGAAAAAAAATGGTTTAACACATTGGTTGGGTTTGTAGAATATATCCACATTCAGGTTAATGGTGGTTTTCCAAATATGACCAATTTCCTGGATTGAAACAACATACAGAACCATAAGCTAGTTCTATGGGCTTGGTTTATACATCATGGGATCACTGAACACCCCCGATATGTAAACAAAGTTTTTGTTGTTCTTCCACAAATTTATCTAATCCCACTGTGAAGTACAATATTGAAGTTATTCCTATGTAACATGACAATTTTTCCTTACTTGACATTTTCCTTGATGAAATCTTTTTATCTGCTCAATTTCTGATCATTTAGGTTCACTGAGATAACAAGGTTAACACAACATCCTAGGTTCTTGGGAAGAACTTGACATGTAAAAAAGGCCAACACCAGTTAAATAATTGACAGCTATGATTTCACATTTTTTGTATACATCACTTTCCTATTCAGAAGACATTCAATGATGCTAACTAGAAAAAAAATACAACATGAACAAGTAAAATCAGATTTTGAAAAATTAAAATCACAATTAACTCTTTCAGATTGGAAAGGCTAGGGGTAAAACAGGAGAAGAAATTCTCTCTTCTAGAAAAAGGAAAAATGTGGTTGTGGCGATAATTACTGTATGAAATAATTCCTTTGCATAACTTGACAGCAACATTGATGGGGGTCATTTTCCATGTATTGAACAAATATAGAGCAACTTTCAGAGGGCATATTTTAGATAGCCTCTTCTGCTGATCTAAGTAGCAGGTTTATGTTGAGACAGGCCGGCTCTCAGAAAGTCTGCTTTTATGAAAGATGCCTGCTCACTTTCTACGCCCCCTCCCCCAGGTTAATTATATTCATCTATGTTCTCCTGACAAGATCAGAAATGAGGAGGTGATAAGCCGCCTGGGAAAGCCAAGGAAAATCATCAAAACAATTAAAAAACGAAAATTAGAATATTTTGGACATGTGATGCGACACCCAGAAAAATACAGCATACTCCATTTAATCCTCCAGGGAAAGACTGAAGGCAAACGAGGTCCAGGAAGAAGAAGAACATCGTGGCTTCAAAATCTAAGGGACTGGTTTGGACAAAACTCAGCAGCACTTTTTCGTGCGGCTGCTGATAAAAACAGGATCGCCAACATGATCGCCAACATCCGATAACGGATATGGCACAAGAAGAAGAAGAAGATGTTCTAATTTTTTCCCCAGTGTTATCATTTTGTTCACACAGGAATTGCTTGAAGGCCTTGACAGGTTCAGCTGTTCTTTTCTGCATCTTTTCTGTTGTACAGTAGCATATATTGAGGGTCCGTGCAGGAATCCAAACCCTTTACTTGAATGTATTCTAGGAAGAGAAAATACCATCTCTTGAGATAATGGCTTCATCTGTCTGACAATTAAAGTTATTACTCTATATTTTGCACTCTGGAACAATGAAGAATATGTTTGGGTCTTCTACATATTCTTCCAAGTGTTTGAAACTGCTATCCTATTATAGGGTTGCCAGGTCTGCTTCCAAAAAATAGCGGACAAGCGGGGGAGGGGGGTTAAGTAGTAAAAAAAGTAGACTGTACAGCTTTAGATTCCGTACCATTTCATCATAAAGCTTTTGAATAAAAAAAATGTCCACTATTTTGTGAAAAAAAATAGTGAACATAATGTGAAAAAAGTGGACTGTCCACTCAAATAGTGGACACCTGGCAACCCTATCCTATTATCCTTTACTTGTTCTTCATGGAACTTAGTTTTTACTCTACATCTTCATTTCTCCTTTTCCGAACCTCTCTAGTTTATGTCTATGGAAATTCCCCATCATCCAGGTCATGGTTGTCCCAAAGGTACTTTTTCAAAAGGCAAATGGACTTTCTTGTTTTTTGCCTTAGAAAATGTTTTGCTTCTCATCCAAAAAGCTTCTTCAGTTCTGATTGAATGGTGGGGCATAGAAGGATTTATATACTTTGCAGAACACATTTATATTCAACACATTTATATTCTGCAATGCACATAAATCCTTCTATTCCTCACCATTCAGTCAGAACTGAAGATGCTTCTTGGATGAGAAGCAAAACATTTTCAAGGTAAAAAGCAGGAAAGTCCACTTGCCTTTTGAAAAGCACTTTTGGGACTCTCCAGCTTATCTGAATTGAAAGGCAAACTCCCAAATGGAGGTGGTCCTCAGGATGGGCTGTGACCAATAAAATATCTTTTGGGAGTTGCAATGCCAGAACGGGACATACCAATTAGTCTGCATTGGCACCAAAGGTGTGTATTGATGAGCCCACAATACTGATATATCTTCCTAAGAAAACATTGTTTTCCAAAGGACGTCAAAAGATATTTATGATTAGCCAAGAGCCATTTAGTTTTTGCAAGATGGCTGGCCATCTATTACCTCCAGTACTAGAAAACAGATTATCTCTGATAGTGGTTGCTGGGTAACACTAGATGGCAGCACCTAGCTAACCTTGGTTGATCTGAAAAAGTTAAGCAGGTTAGATCTACAGTGTTCAGTTGGAACATCTGAAAATCAGAGCTAGAGATTAGAATGTTTAATTGCAACAATTCCAGATGACAGTGGGAAACCACGTTCGAATTGTACCTTAAAAAAGTAGATTTTGTCATCAGTCCTCATGCTTGACTCAAAGGAGGCTTGATCTTACCTGTATCTCCTCCCCCCTCACCCGGTGGTGGGATTCAGCCACTTCGCACCAGTTTGGCAGAACTGGTAGCTAATTTTCTGTTGCCCAGGCCCAGAATGGACTTCCAGAAACGGCATCCACACAGAGATATTTGAATCCCCCCACCCCCACTTTCACTCTGCTTAAAAATACAGTACGGGTAATCAGTGTATAACAGTTCATTTAGTGACCGTTCAAAGTTACAACGGCACTGAAAAAAGTGACTTATGACCATTGCAGCATCCCCATGGTCCCAAAATCAAAATTTAGATGCTTGGCATTTAACAATTGTGTTACTAATTTAACATCTGCACTGATTCACTTAACAACTGTGGCAAGCAAGGTTATAAAATGGGGCAAAACTCACCTAACAAATGTCTCACTTAGCAACAGAAATTTTGGGCTAAGTTGTGATTGTGCTCAAGGACTATTCGTACTGTATGGTAGACTGGAAACAGGTTTTTGATCTTGTTTTGTAGGGTATTATCAATTTAGACTGCAGGGTTGTAGCACAAACAAATGCTCCTCTGCATAATTAGAGGTTACTTGCATCCAGAAAAGTTTTATATGTGGAGAAAGGTTTGGTCATTTCAGTGGTTTGAATTGGCACAAATCAATTACCTTGAGAGCTAGACCATACTGTATTATGTCTTTCAAAGCCATGGCAGGCAGAAATGCAGGCTTAATCTCTTCCCATTCATTTTAAAAGTACTTTTTAAAAGCATGGTATTGCAGCATGGTATTGCAATTTTTAAAAATTTGACAATTAATAGATTGTCAAATAATGACAATTATTATTGTCATAATCATAATGATTCTTATGAAATATTTTTATAAGTTTCTCATAAAATATTTAATATATACATGGTATGTAGTTGCTAGCAGTCACAAACAACTTGATGGCACACAGTTAAGTCAATAAAAATACTTAAAATGCTGAATAATTGGAAGATCTTCTATCCTTAGTTCTGTTTTTTAAATCATTAGTTGGGGTTTCTTATTCTTTTTTCTATTTCACTGTCTGTCAACCTTTTGCATTTATATTTTATATTATGTAATAAATTAATTTAAAATATACAAATGTATGGTTAAGAGGTAATTGCAACGCATTCCAGTGCAGATTTATTTCATAATCAGCTGGCCCTATACCCAGGTGTATTATCTTTACAAATACATTATCCTTACAGGGATATTTTCTTGAAAAAAAAAATACAGGAAAAAAACCCTGAAAAAAGGGCAAGTCTGAAAAATCTCCTAAAGGTTTAAAAGCTTTTTTTTTTTTAAAACAACAACTTTGTTTTACAAAGTCAAGAACAAAACCAAGAAAATAATTAAATCTAAAAGACAAGCTTTATGAAAGAAAGGACTGTCTTTATCATAAAGGACTCGTGGTCACTGTAATTGTATGAATCCCCAAATCCCAATTAGAATAAATTTCATCGGGGACTAATTCAAAATCACCACAGGCATGATTTTATTAGGGTAACATTCGTGGTTGGGACTCCCCAGCATTCTGTATTAATGCGTATGAGTTTGCACAGTTCTTTCCCTTCACGTGGGCGACCCGGCCAGCATCCTACAGAAAGCCGGAAGTCTTCTCCAGGCAGCCACCGCGTCGTCACCTCTACGCTTCTCTCTCTTCTTCCCGCCTGCGCCCTCTCCTTTTTCTTTCTTCCCCCTTCCCTCTCTTCGGCGCATGCGCTAAAAACTCTTTACGGGCGCCCGCCCCCCTCCCTTCCAGTGGATGGCCAGACTTAGAGAGAAGGCGGCGAGAGTCTCCTAAGCTCCAAAAGCGGAGCCTGCTATTCACCAACGCGGTTTGCGCCGCCGCCGTGACGTCAATGCCATAGGGCGCCCGTGGGCTGTACGCCGCTGGCGCAAAGGCGTTGCTCTTTGCCTGCTGGGGAGGAGAAGGACAGAAAGAGGCTTAAAGAGACAACAGCGAGCCATGGAGGGACTGGGGGGGAAGAGATCTTGGGGCCCCCATCCTTGAAGAGTCCGGACGGGGGAAAGCAGCTCAGGTGAGTCGCGACGGAGTGGGAGGCGGCGGCTTTATCCCTAGAGGGCTAATTTTGTAGAGAGTGGGGGTTCTCTTTATGGGGTAGGCTTGCAGCAAAGGTGGGAGTGGGGGGGGCGCCCCCCTGCATGTGCCCCAATGTGGCGAGCCGGTGGTGGCCGAGGGGAGAAAGAAGTAAGTTTCAGTTTGTAAGGCGGAGGAGAAGGGAGGGCTTTTTTTTTTCTTTTCATTTTGCAAGGACTATTATTACTCTAACTATATTTAATGGAGCAAAGTTTAGTGCAACCTCCCCTCGCCCTGCCCCGTACTTTTTCTTTACGTTTTATGGAGGGGAGGGGGGGGGGCTTGCAAAGGCTGGAGAAACGAGGAAGCCTAAAGGAGGAGGGTTTGGCTTAAAGGCCTTCCTGTTGCTTCCTTCCTCCCCCCCCCCCAACCTAGTTTGGTGGAAGGGATGCTGAGCAGAAAGGGGGGGAAACGGGAGGAGGGTACCCCACAGTTTTTCCTCCTAAAGAAGCCCACTCGGCTCTTTGCCTTGCCTTCTCCCCTCTCCTTGTCTCTGCATTTATGTGATGCGTGGAAGCATTCATTGGTGCTTGCTTTGGTTCACAGGTACCGAGATTTATGTAACTTCCCACCCTTTCCCTCTTCCAAATCTCAAAGGGCTTCAAATGGGGAAAACTGAATTTGGGGTATGGGAGGGTTATGGTGTACATCAAGGTGGAGGGGGGGTTGCTTTTTTATCCTTTGCAACGGGAAGGAAGCAACAGCATGCTAGGCCTGTAATAATAATATATATTATATATATATATTATTGCTGAGGTTTTTATTTGTTCAAAAATCTTTTTTTACAAAAATAAAACATAGCGGAGGTAGATTGAGGCCAGTGGTTAGAGCTTCTGGGCTTCCTTGCATGTTAAGATGCTTCTTTGTAAAAGGAATGAGATGGAAAGTAAACAGGTGAGCCCTAGTTTTCTTTAAGTGCCATTTTCCCCCCTTTTCATTTTCCATTGGTAACCGGCTTTTACCCATCCTGCTCTCTCTGTACTTCTAAACAAATTATTACTAATCTCCATAATGAAGGGTGTGTTTGTGGAAAAGAAAAAAAAAGGGGAGGCAGATGGAAGAAGAAAAAGAACGGAAGGAAGGGAATTAAAAATTCTGTCAAAGGTTTTTGTGCCTGATTGATTGGCCTGATATTCATAAACTGAAGATGGGTCCTATATCTATTTAATTTTTCTCCTTTATTGAATAGGTTTGTTGGACCCAATTGAATCAACCTTCTGTTTTTCTCCCAGTTTCTTTGTTTTATTCACACATAAGCATGAAGATTTAGCTTCTGGTCCTCCAGGCAACTGTCAATGTTTTAGGATGGTATTATCCCCACTTCCCCAGCCCGTTTCTTATTGCAGTCCTTTCTGTGGTGCATCTTTTTGTATTTTAAGTAGGGGAATTCCATGCAGCAACCCACAAAGCCTTTGTGCTTTCTACCCCCTCCTCAAAACCTGTGGCTTGTTTTGTTCAACCTGAGTTGTAAATTAGAAGGTGGCTTCAGGAGATGCAAATGTTTGTAGAGTAGATCCAGTTTTGCATGGCAGTTGAAAATAGTTTCACTACATAGAGGCAGAAGGAAATATACTTTCTTTTTTATGTACAAACGTGTATGGCTTATTTCCAGACCAGTGAAAACTATAGTGTTTTTCAGGGTTAAATACAAAGTATTTTAATACCATCACTTTCTCCAACATCTCTATATTTTCTGTGGTTCTTTTATTCCCCCAGACTATAGGTTGTTCTGTATTTGGTGTCTATATTTTTAATTTCCAAGAATCAACTTAAGTGAATTCATTCCAGACTATAAAGCAATTTGTTACAGTTAGATATTATCCTCCCTCCCTCTCCAAAATTTGTTTGCTCGTAATTGTATTCATAAAGCCAGTTTCTTGCCTTTTATTTCAGGTCTTTCTAGATCTGAAATTGAAAGTGTGTGAAATCCTTTGCCAAAGGAACTACAGACCAGGAAATACATAAGGTTCCCCTCACCCCCGCTTTCTCTGCAAAGAATGCTAAAGGTTAGTTTTTAAAAATTAAAATAGGGAGGAAATTCTGAAATTACAGAATAAGAACATATGGGAATTCAATGCATGTGCCAAGTCTGAGAGGCTAAAATAAAATGATCATTCGCTTCCTTTCTTCTTTCTCCACCCAAATCCATCTCCATCCCCTACCAAAAATTTAGATGACGAGGGTCTTAGGGCTTCACCCTCTTTGTTACTGTCTCTGAGGTACGGTTGATTTAGGCTGAGAAGAAGCTAACTTAAAGCTTCAGGTTTAGAAGGAATTTGTGTAAGTTTTTCTTTTGTTAGGGTAGTTTCAGATTGACTTGAGTTTATTTAAAACAAGGTGAGTCTGCCAGGCGTTAACTTTCTTTTTGGTTGCATGAGGTCTTTGATCTTGAACCACCAAAGTAGTAGTGCAATACTGTGCATCTGTTCTGCGGGCAGGAAAGAGTGTGCCATGACTTGGCTGTTAACCTTTGCGTGTCTCCAGGAGAGGATTTCCCTTGCATGCATATTTGCACACTGAGAAAGACATTCAGAAACGCGACACTCTAGTCAGCTGTTCGTAAAACATAAATCAGGTTTGTAGTTTACAACTCCCAGAATTCCCAGGCAACTCTTGGTAACAATCGGTATAGCATGTAGATCGTGGCATAGTAATAGCCTTCTCCGTGTTACCACGTGGAAGTAAATGTTTGCAGTTCTGGGGCTTCCTTAATCAGGAATCCAATCTGTTCTTTACTCTAGAATTCTCCCATTGTTTTGAAAATTCCCTTGCCATGTGCAGCTACGGTACAGTGCCCATTCTAAGCATGCACGCCATCCTAGTGAGGCTGCAGTAACATTGCATATGCTTCTCATGCTCCTCTGTCGTATGGCTTTCTGTGATAAACATTATTTCTTTCACAGACTGGTTGATGTGGAAAGTAAAAAATAAAAATTAATCGGTCTTTGCAGGAGTTTTTTTTGTTGCTTATCTTTGAGAAAGGTGCATTCTCATGAAAGCAGCATCTTGTCTGGAACAATTAGAAAACAAACCCCTCCTTCATCTTTTTACTTGTTCCTGTTAGTAGACCAGTGGTTCTCAACTTGTGGGTCGGGACCCCATTTGGGGTTGATCGACCATTTCACGGGGGTCGCCAAGAAAGGCTGTCCGCCATTTTTTTTGTCTGCCATTTTTTTGTCCACCATTTTTTCCCCCCTTTTCCGGCGGGTGCTTTACCTCGCTTGGGCTGGGCCAGCTGGTGGTCGGCCTGCTCCGTCTCTGCCGCTTGCCAGCTATGCCTCGGCCGGCGCAGGGGGCGGAACCACGCATGCGTGGCGCTCCCGGGCAGGGAAAGTCCTTGACTTACGACCGGTTGGGTAGTCCTCGACTTACGACCGGTTTAGTCCTCGACTTACGACCGGTTTAGTCCTCGACTTACGACCGGTTGGGGTCGCGGCATTAAAAAGGTTGAGAACCACTGTAGTAGACTTAGACAGAAAATCTTAATTTTTGACCATTTGGGGAGAGCATGGAATTTGGCAGGAAACATGTGGGTGTTATAATCAATTATCTTTCCAGTTTGGTTCCCTTTTTCTCCTGAAGCTATCTTGAAAAAAAATACTGTCATGAGATTTAAAAGGCCAGTGTTAAATAGCTGTTCTGTTCGTCACCAATGTCATAGTGCTACTGTGTGAGTGTTAATCATTAAAAAGTTATTTGGACTGTTGATTTTCACATTTGTGTCCTGGGACTACTGGGTAATATTATTTGCTGATCTTTGGTGAGTAAAATTAATGCTGAGATACAGGTTTTGCTTTAAACAGAACTTGTCAGCCGTAATTGATCTTTCTTTGCAGGACATTGATGTGAATGGCATGTAAGTGGATTAAATGCAATTTGGGTTCATTTAGGGTGATGTTGAGGTGTGACAAAATTGCCCAAGGCTATCCAGGATAGGAGAGGATGCTTTTTAAATGTCTCTCATTTAGAAAGAATGTTTGAAACCATGATAGAGGACTAAAATATGTGAAAAATGTTGCCTTAGAAATGCTGGCCACAACCTTAAATGATTTTTTTTTAAAAAATTCATTCAACCAAATAAATATGAGGTGCTTAATTTTAGGAACTGGTGCAAGAATTATAGAACTAAATTCAGTTCTCAACCCTTCTTTCCTCTTATGAAAAACATTGCTCCCCACCTGTCTGCAGAAATAATATAGAAGCTTTCCTCTGTTTTTTTGAATCTGCTTTAGACAAAATGAACTGTGCGAATGTCATTGCAGGAGTTAAAAAAAATAAGTGACTCAGCAAATGGTTGAATGCACCAAGGAATTTCGTTCTAAGTAGAAAGCTACTGTTCCTTATTAGCAAATATTGGACGATTCCCATCAGCTCCAACTAACTTGTGGTCCCGAATTAAGAAAACTGCATTCCCACAGTTCAAAAGAGCAACAGATTCCTCCTGTTCCTTCAGAACTCAAGGAAATTAGTTCTGGGCCTCTTCCTTAAGAACGAACATCATCAATTGAGCCAAGATCTTTCCAATACCAAGGCAAGGTATTAGCCCTTCCTTTTTGGATACAGGCAGTCTTCATTTAGCAAGCATTCACAGTTATGACGGTGATGGAAAAAATAACTTACCAATCCTTGCATTTATGACCTTTGCAGGTCTATAAAGCAAAGGAAACCTGAAGCATAATCATTTAAGTATAGTCAGTTTCATATAGTGACTTCCCCAATGATTGAATGGCCAGTCCCAGTTGTGGTCACTAAATGAGGACTACCTGTATGCTGGTATGCTGCTTGTGAATTGGGAGGTACTTTTAAAGCTCTGGGGGAGAAGAGCAAAAATTTGCTTATATTTATATTGCTTTCCACAGTACATGAACAAACTTTATCTGTAAAGCAGTAACTTAAAACTGTCTAATGTAATGCAGGGGTCCCCAACCTCCAGTCCGTGGACCAGTACTGGGCCGCACAAACAAGCAAAGCCCCATCCGTGGATTGCAGGCAGCACACAAAACCACACACTCTCCGGTCCGTGGAAAAACCTTTCTCCATGGAACTGGTCCCTGGTGCCCAAAAGATTGGGGACCCCTGGTCTAATGCATCTGTTGAATAAGCAGATTAGGCTGCCATTAAAT
Organism: Protobothrops mucrosquamatus; assembly: GCF_001527695.2. Lineage (NCBI taxonomy): Eukaryota > Metazoa > Chordata > Lepidosauria > Squamata > Viperidae > Protobothrops > Protobothrops mucrosquamatus. The sequence goes on from NW_015386393.1 coordinate 6,011,826, forward strand.
ATATGAAGTCTATTTAGCTAACTATGGTCGATAGGCTTCTCTGTCATACATTAGTTAGCTCTGCCTCTTTTTTAAAAAAAAATATCTGGTTAAAATGTAGAGTTTTTCCACATCAATAAGCATTTATACATCCTTATGCTTTAGAATAGCAGTTCCCAAGCTAGAAGCTTTTTAAGGGACAAGTCCAGACTTGTCCCTTTCTGTATGGAATTGATGCACCAGTGGATTAGATTACAGTTTCTGGCCCTCCCGCAGCAAATGGGTATGCTGGCTAGTACAGTGGTTCTCAACCTTTTTAATGCCGCGACCTCCAACCGGTCGTAAGTCGAGGACTAAACCGGTCGTAAGTCGAGGACTAAACCGGTCGTAAGTCGAGGACTACCCAACTGGTCATAAGCCGAGGACTTTCCCTGCCCGGGAGCGCCGCACATGCGTGGTTCCGCCCCCTGCGCCGGCCGAGGCGTAGCTGGCAAGCGGCAGAGACGGAGCAGGCCGACCACCAGCTGGTCCAGCCCAAGGGAGGTAAGGCACCCGCCAGAAAAGGGGAAAAAATGGACAAAAAAATGGCAGACAGCCTTGCTTCGCGACCCCCGTGAAATGGTCGATCGACCCCCAAATGGGGTCGCGACCCATAGGTTGAGAACCGCTGGACTAGTAGTTACAGGGTTGGTTAGTCCAAGGGTAGGCAACCTTGGCTGTTTTATGACTCGTGGATTTCAACTCCCAGAATTCCTGAGCCAGCCATGCTGAGGAGAAAGGGAGAGGTTTCCAAGCTGAGCTATGCTGGCTCAGGAATTCTGGGAGTTGAAGTCCACGAGTCATAAAAGAGCCAAGGTTGCCTACCCCTGGGTTAGTCAAATCAAGAAGGGGAGGGCTGTGAGTGTGTCATGACCCACCCTCCATTTCTTAAATGTATGATCAGTCACGCCAATCTTAGTGTCCGCAGGATAGTTCATAAGCAGCAACTGTGATCACAGTCACAAGAAGATCCCACAATAATACTTATTGTGTAGGTAAGTAGGTGGGTTCGTTTCTGCTTTTGTTTCTGTTTCATTTTGCTTTCTTTCACTTCATATTCTTGTTCTGCTGTTCCACATTTGCTGTTTAAAAAATATAGGGTTAGGCTTAACAACCCTAACTCTATGCTTTTTAAACAACAAATGTGGAACAGTAGAAAAAGAATATGAAGTGAAAGAAATAAAACATTAACTTGAGTGAACTAGAAGTACAAGGAGAGGGAGTTGATTGGGATATCCGCACACGTGTGTGAATAAATTCATATAGTTGCCATAGTGGAGAATGTGTATAACTCAAGAGCGAATTGTTTGACTCTTGGTACGTTCTGAGCTTGGTGTTGAGTATTAATGATGTTACCTAATCTAGTAATTGCTTAGCTTGTGCAATGGATGGCCTATTACAGGGCTTTTCAACCAGTGGTACGGGTATCACCTGTGGTACATTGGCACCTGGCAGGTGGTACGCGACCATCCTAGAAAAGTGGTAGCAGGGGAGGGGAATGAGCTGAACCGGTGGCAGCACTGCACAAGCCTGAGCGAGAGACGGCTGAAGCTGCAGGGCTGTCAGGGCTCAGCAGAAGCGCCAGGATTAGCGCCAGGCTCCAGCTGGAGCTCGGCGCTTGATCCTGGCGCTTCTGCTGAGCCCAGAAGATGCGCCGATTAGCTGGAATGTTGCAGCATCTCCAGGGTCTTGTGATTTACATTCAGATGCTTGGCAACTGATTCATATTTAGGACGGTCACAGTGTCCCAGGGTCATGTGAAATGACCAAAACCTGCTGCAATCACCCAGCAGACTGGGGGAATAAAAACCAAACACACCCCCACCCTACCCCTGCTGCCAATCCTCAACATAAATGCTCACAATAATGAAAGCCTCGGACAGGAGGAAGAGCGCCGCTGGGTGGGCAGGTAGGTGTCTTGCTCGGCTGTGGCTTGGGGGGCACTTTTTTCAGTGCCATTGTAACTTCAAACAGTCACTAAGCAAACTGTTGTAAGTCGAGGACTACCTATACTTTATCACTTTTTTCCTTTTTTTGGGTGGGGGGTTCATCAAGTTTTTGACACCTTGTTAGGCAACTGGTGGTACTTGGATATTGCCGTATCCTAAAAGTGGTACAATGGGTGAAAAGGTTGAAAAGTCCTGGCCTATTATTCATAGCATTGTAGGGCTGGAAGGGATCTTGAAAGTCTTCTACTCCAACCCTCTGCCCAAGGCAGGGGTTTTATACCATCCCAGACAAATGACTGTCATATCTTTTCTTGAAAACTTCCAGCAATTAATCAAACATCTGCAAGATTAAAACCAAGTGCATTCTCATAATCCATTAGGAAAGTAGAATAAAAAAAATGCTATAAACTTGGTGCATTCAAGATAAATTAGGACTGCAGGTCCCAGGATTATCAGCATCTGGGCATATTGGCTATAAAATAAGTGGGAAGACCGGTAGTCTTCGACTTACAATAGTTCATTTACCGACCATTCAAAGTTACAACAACATTAAAAAAAAGTGAATTATGACCATTTTCCATACTTACAACATCCCCGTGGTCATATGATCAAAATTCAGATGTTTAGCAACTGGTTCATATTTATGACGGTTGCAGTGTCATGTGATCAGCTTTTGCGGCCTTCGGACAAGCAAAGTCAGTGGGAAATCCAGATTCACTTAAGAACCATGTTACTAACTTAACAAATGCAGCGATTCACTTAAACACTGTGGCAAGAAAAATCATAAAATGGGGCAAAACTCACTTAAAAATGATTCATTTAGCAACATAAATGTTGGGCTCAATTGTGGACATAACTTGAGGACTTCCTGAGCTGTCATTTCAGGTCTGGAAAGTATTTGGCTGAAGAAAGCTAACCCACACTAATATAGTGTGTGTGTAGATGTGTGTACACTTTTTGTAATCTTTCAGGTTTTAATCTGTGGTTTTGAGAGTGTCTAAATCAGTGGTTCTCAACCTTTTTAATGCTGCGACCCCCAACCGGTCATAAGTCGAGGTCTAAACCGGTCGTAAGTCGAGGTCTAAACCGGTCGTAAGTCGAGGACTAAACCGGTCATAAGTCTAGGACTACCCAACCTGTCGTAAGTCGAGGACTTTCCCTTCCCGGGAGCGCCGCGCATGCGTGGTTCCACCCCCTGCGCCGGCCGAGGCGTAGCTGGCAAGCGGCAGAGACGGCGCAGGCCGACCACCAGCTGGCCCAGCTCAAGGGAGGTAAGGCACCCGCCGGAAAAGGGGAAAAAAATGGCGGACAGCCTTGCTTGGCGACCCCCGTGAAATGGTTGATAGACCCCAAATGGGGTCGTGACCCATAGGTTGAGAACCGCTGGTCTAAATATTTTAAAAACACTGAGTCGGGTCACAGATTGTAAAGTTGAATCATGGAGATACCAGTGATTTGGTGGTAGAGTTTGGGGTATCTGAATAAGAAGCTGAGTTTTGGACAAAGCTGAGGTTTGGACAAAACTCAGCAGCACTTTTTTGTGCGGCTGCTGATAAAAACAGGATCGCCAACATGATCGCCAACGTCCAATAACGGATATGGCACAAGAAGAAGAAGAATAAGAAGCTGAGGAAGTTGTTGGAGGCTTACAGATGTTCCTCTAGCCCAGGGGTGTCAAACTCGCAACGTCACGTGATATGTCGCGACGTATCACAACTTTTTTTCCATTGCTGGCAATGGGGTGGGCGCGGTTTCGACATGACGCATCCGGCCTGTGGGCAGGCAGTTTGACACTCCTGCTCTAGCCCAGTGTTTCTCAACTGTGGCAACTTGAAGAGGTGTGGACTTCAACTCCCAGAATTCCCCACTCACCATGGCTGGCTGAGGAATTCTGGGAGTTGAAGTCCACATCTCTTAAAATTGCCAATGTTGAGAAAAGTGCTCTGGCTTCTTGACCATACCTTAAGTAAAGAGCAGGCTGGTACAACATATGGCCCATGGGCCCCATGCAACCTTGGGTGTCAAGCAGCCTTGGGTGACCCAGTGGCAGTTTTTGAAAACTAATCTGCTGTCACCAAATGTTGCTACTGCCAGGAAAGTTCTGCCATATATATTTTCCCTTCAATATCTCCAGGCCTTTCAGACACTGCCAGTACTCTTCTATAAGTTGTGCAGATTGGTCTAGAGAGCAGAACTACTCCATACTTCAAATAGGTGTCTGTGTCTACCTACAGGTAGTCCTTGACTACAACAGTTCATTTAGTGACCATTCGAAGTTACAATGGCCACTTGTCACTGAAGTCACTGAAAAAAGTGACTTATGACCTTTTTTTACACTTAAGACTTGCAGACTCTCCAGAGTTATGTGATCAAAATTCAGATGCTTGGCAACTGACTCATATTTATTACGGTCCTGGCATCATGGGAATCACCTTTTGCAACCTTCTGACAAGGAAAGTCAATGGGGAAGCCAAATTCAGTTAACGATCGCGTTACTGACTTACCGTGTTTCCCTGAAAATAAGACCTGCCCCCAAAATAAGCCCTAGCTTGATTTTTGGGGGTGGGCCTAATATAAGCTCTACCCCAAAAATAAGCCCTAGTTTTGGGATGAGGGGCACGACTAAAAATCAAGCTAGGGCGGGGGTGGGGAGGGTTGGAGATACCCCACATGTCCCGCACCTGCTTACCGTTGCAGCCAGGCCTCCCATGCCCGGACACCTGCCTCCCCGGCCCATTTCTTCTGCAGCTGCTTGCTGCTGCTCTCTCTTGCGCGCGTCACCCCTGATCTCCATTTCGCCGTCAGGGGCCTTCAGGAAATGCCTCTGCAGCTGAGAATGGAGCTCCGGATTGATGTGCACGACGCCTCCAATCCAGAGCTCGGTTCCTGGCTGCAGAGGCCTTTCCTGAAGGCCCCTGATGGTGAAATGGAGGCTGGGAGGTGCCACGCACGTCAGTCCAAAGCTCCATTCTCAGCTGCAGAGGCATTTCCTAAAGGCCCTGGATGGCGAAATGGAGGCCAGGGGCGACGTGTGAGCAGCGGTGAGTGGCCCCAGAAGAAGTGGGCCGGCTGGGCGGGGCTGTCGGTGCCGCCACCGCGAGGTGAGACCGTGGAAAAGACACCCCCCCCCCCAAAATAAGACTTGGTGCTTCTTTTGGAGTAAAAAAATAATAATAAGACTGAGTCTTATTTTGGGGAAAACACGATAACAGTGCAGTGATTCACTTAACAACTGTAGCAAGGAAGGTGGTAAAGTAGGACAAAACTCACTTAACTTTCTTTCACTTAGCAACAGAAATTTTGGGCTCAATTGTGGTCATAGGTCAGGGATTGCCAAAAAGAATGGGTGTCTCTAAGAAAGGGCCTGTTGAGAATCCACCCTTCCTTTCTAATTTACATAGATTGGGAGTTGAAAGGTGGATCTTCTCCAAGGTAAACGCCCCCCCCCCCCGCAACTCTCTGCCCTAGAATTAATTTGGCCTTACTACCCCTTGCATTATGCAAAGAAAATCAAATTGGCATTGTTCCAATGTGCCTTTAGCTCTAATTGATTGTGGGTGCCATCACAGGGAATTTTAATTGTGTTTGTGTTTTCCTTCTTTGCATTTTATTGCAATTTCTATCTTTTGGCTTTTGCTGTTAATTTCTATTTTTTCTACTCATTGCCTTGAGTCCAACAGGTTTGGGGTGGGTTGTAAATTCAGGTGATTGATTGATTGATTGATTGATTGCCTGTGAACATTGGAGTCAATGTTGCTCATGCCGCCAAAAGGGAGTGATAAAGGATGTACTGGATAGTACAAAATCAAACAGTTAAAATTCAGGGGTAGTGAACCTTGGCTCTTTTATGACTCGTGGACTTCAACTGTGGCTCAGGAATTCTGGGAATTGAAGTCCACAAGTCATAAAAGAGCCAAGGTTGACTACCCCTGAGTTAAATTGATCAGGGTGTTTCACTGTCCCTACAGGGAAAGGTTAGATGCACCTATGCAGCCAGAGCACTAAAGTTGAGTTCAGAACTCCTGTTTCTTTCATTTGCAGCCTGGGGAGAAAGAATATCAATTTGTCCAATTATGCATGTGGTCTTCAAGAGCCATTATCTTAATCCTGACTATTAATATTCATTAGTATGATTTTATCTGTTATCAGATTAATTTTTTGGTTAGCTGAGTGCCCTCTGGCTAGGAGGGCAAGATATAAATCAGATAATACCAAGTAAATGAAAGCCTGTAAAAAAATTCTTCCGGGCAAGTTGAGAAAATTCACTTGTTACACTTTTATTTCCTTTCAGGCTTTAAATACAGAAAAGCAACACAACAACCCCACCTGTGATACCCTCCCTAAAATACAGGTAGTCCTTGATTACTGAACGCCTTGGTACAACGCTAGTAAGAGAACAGAGGTTTGACCGATCCTCACATTTAAGATAGTTGCAGCATTCCGTGGTCACATGATTGCCATACAGGTGCTTCACAACTGGTGCACATTCACAACTGGTTTCTGAGAAGCTGAATTAATGGAGCACCCAGAAGTAAAATCACAAATTGTGGTCATGTGGTGTCTTGCTTAATGATGGTGGTGGTTCACTTAATGCAGGGGTGTCAAATTTGCAACGTCTTGTGACGTGTTGCGATGTATCACAACTTTTTTGCCATTGCCGGCAATGGGGTGGGTGCGGTTTCGCTATGATACATCAGGCCCTGACTTAATGACCAAGTAGGAAGTGATATCATACACTTGCTGCAGTAATGTTATTTTCCACTTAACAACCGAGTGGCTGGTCCCAATTGCAGTCACTGAGGACTACCTGTAGTAATATTGTGCTTGAAAACTAAGATAAGCAGATGATTATCAGAGAGATGTTTTCTACAGTGATAGCTGTCTTCCAGGTTTTTTCTCACAGGAGATTTGCTAGCTCTATCCTAGCTATTTTGGGGCTGCTGGATAGAATCTGTCTTACTCTAATTTTTCATAAGCCTTAATACTAGATCAGTACAGGTAAGTCCTTGACTTAACAACCATCGTTCAGTGACTATTTGAAGTTGCAACAGCATTGAAAGTGACTTAACGACTGTTTTCCACAATTACCAGTATGTCCATTGCAGCATCCCCAGGGTCATATGATCAAAATTCAGACAATATATGGCAGTTGGCGTATATTTATGACAGTTGCACTATCCTGGGGCCATGTGGTCACCATTTCTAACCTTCCCAGCCGGCTTCTGACAAGCAAAGTCAGTGGGGAAGCCAGATTCACTTAACGACTGCATGTTTCACTTAAGAATCATTAAGTGATTTGCTCAAAACTGTGGTAAAGTATTCAAGATGGACAGTATTTAATATTTATTTGTTATGTATATGTAGGGGTGTGGGTCTATACATATGTTGTATATAGTATGTTTAGGTGTGTGTCATGTATGTTTCACTTTGAGAGCGGGCAACTAAATTTCATTTTTGATGTGTGCCATTGTGCCCACAGTAAAAAAATGACAATAAAGATCTCTCTGTCTGTCTGTCTATGTCTGTCTGTCTGTCTATCATCTATCTATCTATCTATCTATCTATCTATCTATCTATCTATCTATCTATCTATCTATCTAT
>NW_015386393.1:6019493-6032869 GCF_001527695.2 Protobothrops mucrosquamatus
CTCTTCTCTCTCTCTCTCTCTCTCTCTCTCTCTCTCTCTCTCTCTCTCTCTCTCTCTCTCCCTCCCTCCCTCCCTCCCTCCCTCCCTCCCTCCCTCCCTCCATCCATCCATCCATCCATCCATCTATCTAAACAACTGCCTTGCTTAGCAACAGAAATTTTGGACTCGTAGGTCCAAGCCTACCTATACATTTATTTCATCTTGTTTGTTCTGATTTTCAGGATTGTCCTGTTGTTTGATTTCTCATTCTCCTGGGCTTTTTACACTGCAATAGGAAAGGGCTCATGGTGGAAACACAATATTCGAAGCAACAGACAAGCAAATTGCTCTGCTTTGGGGCCAGGGAGCAAAGTAAATGGACCTAAATCTAGCACTGCTGTTTCTTCCAAGAGCAGGGAGGAAGAGATGGCCCCTTTTTCGGAGAAATTGGCAGCACAGTTTGGCAAAACAGATGGCAATCCAGGGCTTCTGTCTCTGTTCTGCCAGCCTGGAATAGCAAAACGAACAACATACGGAGTTTTTTTGGCTGGTGTGCTGGTAGCAATAGGCCAAGGATCTCCTGGGGGATAAAGCTCCTTTCCATCTTGATGGTTGCCTGCACTTCCTTGGAAAGGCCCTGTCTGCTCCTTCTGTTTCAGCTGCACCTGTGTATTTCAGTGCTATATCTGTTTGTCTGTATCTGCTGCATGCTGCTGCTGCTGATCAGAACAGCCTAATGGGAACAGCCTGTCTGAGTGAGTGTTCCTGGTAAATTCCATGCCTGCCTCCACCCACCAGTTTCAATGCAGAGTCTAATGGGATTGGCTAATAAATACAGACCAAATGTTGGCAGCACGGAAAGGTTTCGGTCATTATTTCAAGGAATGATTTTTCCAGCATGGGGGAATGACTTTCATAGAGCTCCAAGTGATTCTGTAGTGAAGTGTACTGCTGTCTTGCTTTTTTCAAGGTTATTCCCCCCCCCAGAGAGTTTTGATTTTTTTTAGATGTTGTGGATATGGGTCTTATATGAAATAGCTAATCATTTGACAGTAATACTCATTAACATTTCAGCTTCTTTTCTTCCTATTTTGCTGTTCGGATGTAACACTTTTGTGCGTATAATCCTTAGTTTTAAATCTCCTGACATATAGGTAGTAATCTTTGACATATGACAGTGATGGCGAACCTTTTAGAGACTGAGTGCCCAAACTGCAACCCAAAACCCACTTATGCATTGTCGAGTGCCGGGTGGGTGTGGCCTATTGGCTGGGTGTGGCCAATTGGGTGGGAGTGGCCAATTGGGTGGGCGTGGCTGCGGTGGTAATGGCAGACTAAAAAGTTCAATCAATCAATTCCAACTTTGCAAGATCTTTTTTTTTTCCCGCGAGAAGTTGAAATTGACTGATTGAACCTTTTTTTTTTTTTTTGCACATGGCGGCGGAGGCCTAAAGCGAAATGGTTTTATAAAACCCAGCTGAAGGCCTAGGACTGGGGCGACGGCGCGCGTGCCCACAGAGAGGGCTCTGAGTGCCGCCTCTGGCACCCGTGCCATAGGTTCGCCACCACTGACATATGACCATAATGAACTTGCCCATTATGTTCATTAAGTTGTAACGATTGTAAAATGGGTCGGTCCCAATTTCGCAACCTATTTTGCAACAGGTGCACAACACAAGGCTATGCAAAGGCCCTCTTTAGCCATGACTGTGATCTGTTCTTCGAGCAGGAGACATAAATCTAGAAAGACTTCCAGATTGTGCACCGGGTGTGTCTGGGGCAGGGCAACCCCATCAGCACTAAAAATGGTATAGTCTTTAGAACCAGTAGGCCCCAATCCCAAGGCACTCAATCTTGCCAGGGTTCTCTGAAATCTATTCGTCCCCATCCAGACCCCAAAGCCTCCAAGCACTGGGATAAGACATCCATGACATAGCCTTGTGTTGTGTGCCTGTTGCAAAATAGGTTGCGAAATTGGGACCGATCCATTTTACAATCGTTACAATTTAATGAACATAATGGGCAAGTCCATTATGGTCATATGTCAAAGATTACTACCTATATGTCAGGAGATTTAAAACTAAGGATTATACTCAGCAGTGTTCATTTTGGCTTAATGGAGATACATAAACCAGTAGTTCAATGATATATCAGCCCATCCTTTTTTTTTTTTTTTGCTAAAAATAGATAGCTTCTTCTACCCAAAAGACCTGGTTAGACTATCACCAGCTGCTCTGAAGCTGTCATAGAAAGCAATAGCACACAGGTTATGACTAGTCCCTTTGCGACCGTTTGAACTTTCAACAGACCCGAAAAAGGGAACTTAAGACCCAGATCTGAAGTTCTGGCTGCCGCCCCCCTTCCTGCTGTCATATGACGACACTTAAGGGAACTTGGCGTCATGGCTGCATTAACATCTGTTTGCATTGCCCTGCGGTCACATGACCATGCTTTATGGTGGTCTTCTGGTTTTTGGCAAAACTGCATCATAGAGCAGGAGTCCACAACCTCTGGTCCACAACCTAGTGCTGGGCTGCAGCTCGCTCAGAACCGGGCCATGGAAGTGGTGGGAGAGTGCGTGCACAGGCGCAAAGCTACATTTGTGAAAGCGCCATGCATGCACATGCAAAACCACCTCCTTTCCCTACCTCGCCCCACCATTGCCTCCACCGATCCGCTGAGCCGGAAAGATTGGAGACCTCTGCCATAGGGAACAACACGTTTGCTTAATGACCGTGCTGTTTGTTTGATGACCACTCTGTTTGCTTAATGCTGCAAATAAAGTTGCAAAGTCACATGGCCAACCTGTTTTATGACTGTTGCAACTTGTGACGGCTATGGGCGGGCTTGATTACGATTGTAACTCAAGGACTCTCTGTGTGGTGTCATGGCAAAGTGAGAGCCGTTCTAGAAAGAACCACTCCTGCTAGAGTCCAAGTGGGGAGATAAGCTGAATGGAGCTCTACCATCTCTTGGTTTGCTGGTGAGTAGCCCTTAATTTTGGTTATTGTTGTCTTGGTAAAGTGGTTAGTGACACCCTAATGGCTGATGTTGGTCATTTCATGGCATGCAACAGTTGATGAATGAGGTAGGAGTTGTAGCAATTAACTCAATGATGAAGCCATTTGCCTCCTCGCTTTGTCTGCTCTCAAGCATATAGACCAGTGGTCCCCAACCTATGGTACGCGGCCTGGGTGGGAAAGGCTGGCCATTGCGTGCATGTGTGGGCACGCATTCTCCCCCACTTTGCGCCAGTGCCCGTGGCCGTTTATACATGCGCGCAGGCACGAATGGGAATGCTAGCGCAGGGTGGGTGTCCGCAGCCCATTTGCGCATGCACCACTAACCTGGGCTGTTTGCACAGCCCGTTTGTGCATGCGCAAATGGGCCGCTAGCCGCTGTGGGGGTGCGCGGCTGTTTGCACTTGCGCATGGCACCAGCACATTCCACATGCGCGAACGGGGCTGCTAGTGCCGCGCCAGTGTGCGTGGCCCCGTGCGCATGCACGCACGCACACCAATTTTGAAGCTGCTCTCCTTTTCTCTGGTCCTCGAGCCCAGAAAGGTTGAAGACCTCTGATATAGACCCATCTTGTTTACTTCTTTATTAGATTTATATGCCCCTAAGTTGATCCTGGCCTACAAAAATGTCGATGAAAACTTCTGTAGTAGCAGCAAAAACATCCATGATAAAAAAAAATAAAGTGTCTGATAAGAGATGTTTGCAACAACATGCATGAAAACATCCACCATAGGAATAAACACATCAACATTAACTTAAGAATGTCATCCAACCTTTGGGGGCAGGAGTGTTAATGTTTGCTCCTCTGTATAAGTAATTATTGTAATCCTGTTTTTTTGGAATGTTTGATTTCCAGTGCGCATAGTTATTTACATTATATGTTTTTTGTTTTAATTTTTGATTGTAAGTAGTACTTGACTTACCACTGTACAGGTAGTCCTCGACTCATAACAGTTCATTCAGTGACAGTTCAAAGTTACAACAGCACTGAAAAAAGTGACTTATGACCAGTGCTTTTTTTCTAAAGAAAAAAGTTGCCGGAACTCACACATGTCGTACAACCCGCCTTGCCTACCCTACAAGGTTCCATCCAAAAAAGGTGCCGGAACTCCGTTCTGGGCGTTCTGTGAGAAAAAAAGCCCTGCTTATGACTGGTTTTCACACTTAGGACTGTTGCAGCATCCTCATGGTCATGTGATCAAAATTCAGACACGTAGCAGCTGACTCATATTTACAACAGTTGCAGTGTCCCAGGATCATGTGATCACTTTTGCGACCTTCTGACAAGGAAAGTCAACGGGGAAGCCAGATTCACTTAAACATGTGACTAACTAAACAACTGCAGTGTTTCACTTAACAATCGGGGCAAGAAAGGTTGTAAAATGGGGCAAAACTCACTTAACAACTGTCTTGCTTAGCAAGACAGAAATTTTGGAAAAGTGAATATGGTTAGAATGCGGTATTGCAGGCTAATTTTGCCGACTGCCAGCGGTTTGATTTTGACCGGCCCAAGATTGACTCAGCCTTCCATTCTTCCAAGGCCAGTAAAATGAGGACCCAGATTGTTGGGGACAATAGGCTGACTCTGTAAACGGCTTAGAGCAGTGGTGGCGAACCTATGGCACTAGTGCCAGAGGCGGCACTCGGAGCCTTCTCTGTGGGCACGCTGTTGCCCCAGCCCTGCCTCTCCCCGTAGCCCCTTCCTCACCAGCAGTCCCTCCGGAGAAGAGTCACCCCCGGGTGTAGCCCGTGCGGAGCCGCACAGCCAAGCACATGGCAGCTGGGCAGCAGATGATGCTGCGGGGTGTAGGTGGAGGACATGGCCACCATGGCGCTGCAGGGCCGCCTGGGCAATCTGCAGCGTGCCGTGGATGGTCCTGAGGGTGGGCGGGGTGAGGGCGGAGCAGGGCAGGAGTGAGCGGGCCGGTTTTGGGGCACTCGGTCTCTAAAAGGTTCGCCATCACTGGCTTAGAGGGTGCTATAAAGCACTGTGAAGCGGTATATAAGTCTAAGTGCTGTTGCTAGTGCTTATAACAGCTACAGCCATTATTAACATTAATAGCAAACAACACAGATGACCAACAGCTGTCAAGCCCTCTGGATCAATTGCTTTATGGACTGTGCAGTCTGTCCACAATTAAAAGGAAAGCTATTTCATAAGGTTGGCGCCATTATGGAGAAATGTGATCTGATTTCAACTCTTGTGGAAGATTCTGCTTAACATGTGATGCAGGTTTACTAAGTGGCATTAAAGATGGATGAAGAGATGCTTTGGAAGTGGTTGGAATTCCAGCTAATGTTTTTCTTTTGGTATCATGTGTTTTAATGAAGGATAACAAGAATGGAAAGCTTTTATTCATGTCTCAAAATGCCATGCTTGGTGTGAGCAGTGGTGTTTGCTATGCCTATCTGCTAATTTATGTAAACCAGAGCAAAGATTGGTTAATTTTATCCATAGAAAATTTAAATGTGGCTATACACCATATATAAAGTGCTCTGTTGTGGCAGAGTTCTCTCACGTCTAATGTATTTAACCTCATTTGTATGAGTATTTTCCCTCAGTCCCAAAATTGGTTAGCTATCTTGTTTTCTAAATATATTGTGTTAATATTTTGGTCTTCCCAGAATGTTCTTTCTTTTTCTTAGAGATGCATGGTTTGGCATTAAAAAAAAATATATTTAGATTTAGAGACACCTGGAACTTGTTTTTTTGAAATAAAATAAAGCAGCATCTGCACAAATGCCTTTCCCCCACTTCCATGGGTGTGCAGTGTAGAATTAGGCTCTGTAACCTAACTTTCAGATATATATTTTTTAAAAAAATAAGAGAATGCTGTAGCACACGGCTTGGCATTCTGGTGTGTGTGTGGGGGAGTGGGAAAGGGGATGGTCCCATGTGAGTGACAGGGTTCACACGAGGGTTCACCGCTCCATTTGTGCGGGCGGCAGCTGTACAAACCCACCAGTTGTGCAAATGGAGCTTCAAGTGCAAGTGCCCGCCACTTATGTGAGTGGAGTTGCGTGCGCTCTTGCCTGCCACTTGTGTGGCCTGGTTCTGATTGGGGCACAACCCAGTGGTGGGCTGTGGGCTGGGGATCCCTGCTCTAGCAAATTTTTTGAAAAAGCATTTCATATCTTTTCCCAAAGCCTTCATGGCTACCCTCCCAAGTGCTAGTCTGAGATTTGTGGGTGTCCAATCTTTTGGCTTGCCTGCCTCGTTGAGTGAAGAGGAATTGTCTTGGGCCGCATCTAAAATATATATTCCATGTGTATAAATCACATAACATTAAAATTTTATAATCTACTATGCATTACTAGCTGTTCAGGGCTGCATGTGACTCGCAGATTGGACATGCCTGTTGTGGATGGTTGATTCTAAAAGGCAGAAGATATCACTTTAATATCTTCTTTATCAGTGGTAAGGCTGGTATTTGCATCTGTTATTATTAGTTTGTCTTATAGAGGTATATATATGTGTATATGTATGCAAACTTGCACACACAAGTGTAAAACAATCTCTTACAGTTTTGCCATTTGAAAAAAAAATTGGAACAAAAAAAAAGACTATTGAATTCCAACATTACTTAATATTAAAACATCAGTCTATAACACAAAATAGTGTCTTGATTCTCACTCATGGGATTTGTGTAAGCCACAGGATTGTTAGGAGAAATTGCTGGATGTGACTTTGTGAGGGGGGATGGGAGCAGAATATCATCTCTCCTCTGGCACTTCCTAAAACTACAAATAACCCGGATGTCTTCATCTTTTCTGGCCAAATTTATATGGCTGCCCAACTGGCAAAAATGCATCTCTGGGCAGCATACAATTATAAAACAAATCACAATATCTCAGTGAGGACTTTAAACACCCCGATTTAATAATAATAAAAAAACCACTTGATCAGAGCAGAGCCACATATCTTGGGAGGATGAATAACATCCTACTCTGGATGTCTGAAGGAATATAGAGGGCTTCAAAGTGAGGGAGAGAGAAAATTGCACAGGGCAGTGACTGTAATGGAAAAGGCACGGCTCCTAGGTCCATGACAGCTGTCATTGTTTCCTGAATAGACCTGGCTCGTGTGGGGCAGACAGAAATAAACCAGTTAGAGGCAGTCTCGCAAATAATCCTGTCCTAAGCCATGTAGGGCTTTATAGGTGCTAACAATCACCTTGAATTGTTTCCAGAAGCCTACTGGGATCCGGTGCAGCTCACAAAGTAGCAGTGATCCATCAAGATGCAATCATAGCTACCTGCCCTGCTACATTCTGGATAAGATATAGTCCTCCACTTATAACCATTAGTTTAGCAACATTCAAATTTACAGCAGCACTGAACAAAGGGACTAACAAACCAGTCCTCACACTTAACAACCATTGCCGCAGCATCCTCAATCACGTGGCCGAATCAACATTTGGGCACATGATTACTGGCATTTATTTACAATGGTTACAGAGTCCCAGGGCCATGTGATCATCATTTATAACCTTCCCAGGTAGCTTCTGACAAGCAAAGTCAATGGGGGAAGTCGGTTTTGCTCAACAAGGGCAGCGATTCTCTTAACAACCTTGGGAAAAAGGGTCATAAAATTGGATGTGACTCACTTAACAACTGCCTTCTTTAGCAGTGGAAATTGCAGTCGTTAAGTTGTGAACTTCATGTAGTTGCAGCTTCTGGATGGTCTTCAGGGGCAGCCCCAGGTAGAGCGCATTGCCATAGTCCAGGGGTAGGTAACCTTGGCTCTTTTATGACTCGTGGACTTCAACTCCCAGAATTCCTGAGCCAGCCATGCTGAGGGGAAAGGGAGAGTTTCCAAGCTGAGCCATGCTGGCTCAGGAATTCTGGGAGTTGAAGTCCACGAGTCCTAAAAGAGCCAAGGTTGCCTATCCCTACCCTAGTCCAACTGAGGGCTGATTTGAATGGTCCTGAGCAAGGACTTTATATGGCACCTCTTCTTGATTCCATTTGGAGAGTTAGAATGGGGTGAAATACCGAAACTTGACAAGAGATTGCAATGTCTTTACTCACCAAAGCCCCAGTGAACTAGGCAAGACTTAATTGAGTTCTGTCTTAAGCAGAATGGTGTAAATTGCCGGATAGATTGTGGGAAGCGAGAGAGAGAGAGAGAGAGAGAGCTTTTACCGAAGCGCATAATTTTGTCTGCCTTCATAGATTCACAAAATCCAGCTATTCTTGACAGGGTCACAGGGAGTAGACAGAAACCCTCTTGTCAGCTGCTTGCTTGGGAGATGTGGTTAATATGGATAGAATGCCTCATTCATTGCCCTCTTCCGCCTCTTGCCAAACTGTGGGCATTGCGTTTCTCCTGGGCCACGTGTCTTGCAGAAACAGCTGGAACAGATGAGGACCGTAATGGTGGAAGTCTCTATTGATCAGCCAAGTGCAGATGAATTCTCCTTCTGTTTTGCAGTCAGGAGATACTTCCAAGGGAATAGCAACAGGCCATCCCCAAAAAAAAGAAAAAAGAAAAAGAAAGAAAAACTTTAGAGGTCTCTGCAGTCTCTCTGTGTGAATTAAGACGCTGGGTTCAGTTTCATGAAAAATTAAGCATGCATGATGACTTAGCAGGGCCACACCTGCCCGTGTGTGTGTGTGTGTGTGTGTGTGTTGTGCCTTCTGTCTTGACTTAGCAGGGCCACACCTGCCCTTGTGTGTGTGTGTGTGTGTGTGTGTTGTGCCTTCTGTCTTGAAGACAATGCAAAACCACAGAATAGAGATACTTCCTTAGGGAACTTTGTCGGTTGAAGTGACAGCTAAAACAGAGCAGATGCTCTGCCTGCAGAAAGTCCCAGTTTGATTCCTGTTATGTCTGTCTAATCTGGGGAACAAATGAAAAACTCAGGAGACATTCTGACCGTCCAAGTGCAGCTAATATTTAGCTAGAGACGATTCAAAGGTCAGGGCTGTTATAGGTCGACTTGGTAACACTTGTTAACTTCTACGTTTCAACCCCTTTTGCAGGGGGAAATCCGAAGAAGTCAACCAGCATTGGGTTTTCCCTGATTGGTTGCAACGATCAGGTTAAAAATAGCTTCGGGTTGTATTCATTTATTTATTTAATACATTCCAAGGCCATGTCCTGTGCAGCTCCATTGTGAAGCATTCAAGCTTTAAATGCATTGAAGCAATAAAGTTCTTGCAGCAGACTGACCCTTTTGTTATGAAAGTGGGGGGGTAAGCAGAAACAAAATAGAAACCATGCACCCCAGACAAGTTTATGAAAGTTGCTAGTCCATGAGAAAAGTCACCTTTATGCAAATAGGCCACCTGAATGGAGTGCCACCTGCTGTTGAAAGAGTTTTCGTAGTAGTCTTGAGAAATGAGAAAAGTGGAGATTTATGGAACCCTGTTTAAAAGATTCTTGAGGGAAATACGAAACACAGAAAGATTTCCACCAGCAAATAAAAGAGTATTCTGGGAGAGCTTTGGTTGCGTTGTCAAAGTGCATGTGCGTTTTCACTGTCTGAAATGGGGAAAACACACATGGACCATAGAAACATAGAAAATGGATGACAGAAAAAAAACCAGTGGTCCATCAAATCTGCATTTTGAGGGTTTTCTTTTTAATTTATTACCTCTTATTTATTTTTTTTATATTGTATTTGTTTATTTAAACGTTTGTTGGGCGATAGACACGTGATCACCCCAGGCATGTTTAAACTCTCAGGCCATGCTGTAAAACTAGGGGTTGGAGCTAGGACAAAAACAAGATTTCATTTCATTTTAAATTAATTAAATATAAGTTGTGAATGGTCCAACACTGGAAGTTTTTAAGAAGAGACTGGACAACCATTTGTCTGAAATGTTATAGGTTTCCTGCCTGAGCAAGGGGTTCGACTAGATGACCTCCAAGGTCCCTTCTAACATCATCATCATCATCATTATTATTATTATTATTATTATTATTATTATTATTATTATTATTATTACTACTACTACTACTACTACTATTGTTGTTGTTGTTGTTGTTTGCTATATTTAATAATTTCCTTGTCTTCTGACATCACACATCAAAACTGAATAACTTTTGAAGCGTTGAAGTCCCAGATTATCTCTGCTTACCTGGACTGGAGTTTTGCTTGCTCTTTTTATGTGTTTTTTTTTCTTTTTCAAATCCCTCTTCCTCATTTCATCTTTAAAAGCAGAGATATATTTTACTTCAGTGACTGGCTCATGTGGGGAAGCATGTGTGTGCTTATTATTTTTAGAACTTTCCTGCTTTTCAATCCCCATGCCATCTCTTGAAAAAAATGTCTCTTTTTTCCACTGTGACATTTCTAGTTCCCTTTGGTATATTGCCTGGGGTGAATGTGTTTTTTCCACCTCAGGCTTGTCCTGAAACGAGAAGCCTTAAGAATTAATGGAGGGTGGGTAGCAGAACTTTCTTATTTAAATATCAGGAAAACAGAGGGAGCATTCATACATTTCTCTCTCAACCCCCTCCCTATGGCTGTCATGAGCCAGGAGAGCATATAAGTCTTGTCCTGATGAACCACTTAGGTGTGTTTCTTTTAGCGAGGCAGGAAAGGGAGAAGGAAAGAGAGGGCAAATAAATAAAATAAAAATCACAAGCAAGACAAGCTACTACAGCAATGACTTCTGTCTGATTTAAAACACAAAAGATTTTCAGCTCTGAAGGTCTTACTTTTGTGGTGTGCCAGTGTTGCCAGCATATGTGCTTCCCTTTGTTAGATGTTTCTAGGTTTGGGGAGTTGGGAAAGAGAGGGGTGAAAAGTGATATGCTGCAGTTTTGTTAGAACTCTAGCTTTTGATAATGGGGCTTTAACAAATATTGGGACAATAGGCTTGGTTAAAACATAAACAGCCTCGAGGCAGGAAATGGGTCACATCCATGTACAGTGATTTGAGTTTGAAAGGGAAAAAGCTCAGCTATGCTAAATATGATGCAGATTTTTTACGGGGAGGGGCACCATCTTGGATTATTTTTCTCTGTAGGCCCAAGAGTGTACAGGTAGTCCTCAACTTACAACAGTTTGTTTAGTGACCGTTTGAAGTTAACAACAGCACTGGAAAAAGTGACTTAAATGACCATTTTTTACACTTATGACCGTTGCAGTATCCTCATGGTCAAGTGATCAAAAGATATTTCCTTGCCTAAACTGAGAATCAGAATTGAGCATGGGTGGGCAAAAATGCAGCGGAAATGGGAGCCACTTGCAACTTTCTGCCAGTTTGACCACGGCTGGCCACCCTCTGGCAGCTAGTGGTGTGATTAATCTACTTGACCTCCAGGTCGCTAGGATGTGATCCACCTATTTGCTCTCTAGAGACCAAAAGAGGAGCCGGTCTGCCCAGTCCCTAGTAGGCTAGGACAGGACAGTCTATTGAATCTTTGGGCAGCGGCATAGCAGCATTGAAGCAACCACCAATTTGCCAAATTTCAAATTTCCTCCTGGAGTCCTGGGCCCTGGATTTTGGATGCATTCTGTAAATTGTTCCATTTGAGATATGTTGGTTCAAAAATTGTTGCCCTATGATGCCTTGTCTTGCTTGGTTAAAGGTTACAGACAATTTTAATGGTATATCTAGATACAATCTTAGCTATGTATTTATTACCTTTTTTTAAGACAAGAAGCAATGGATGGAAACTAATCAAGGAGAGAACCGACCTAGAACCAAGGAGAAATTTCCTGATGGTGTTAAAATTAACCAGTGGAACAGCTTGCCTTCAGAAGTTGTGGGTGCTTCTTCACTGGAGGCTTTTAAGAAGAGACTGGACAACCATTTGTCTGAAATAATATAGGGTCTCCTGCTTGAGCAGAGGTTGGACTAGAAGACCTCCAAGGTCCCTTCCAACTCTGTTATTCTGTATCTCTCTAACCCCACACTTTCCCTTTCTATCTATAGTATTTGTGTTTTATCATTTCAGTTCACTGAACCGAAGTGGATTAACAAATTTATAACAGAGAACTTAGTTAGCCTGAATTCTTTCAGTGAGCTTTATACATTGACTGAAATTTTGAATGCAAGATCTAGGGCTATGCTCCAGTCTTATATATCATGTTATCTGTGAACAAGCTCTGCTGAAATTAAGTGCACATTTTTGGATAGTTATAAATAGGGATGCTCAAAAGTTGGAAAGGTATAAGAAAGAACAAGCTGATCATTTAAAAGGATAAGAGCACTGCCCCCATGAATCTAAAAAAACTTTCTATATCTAGATGAATAACTGATCCCTTGAGCCCAGTATAATCTGAAATGTTAGCAGTAATCTCCATTTTTTCCCCATAAGATCCCTTCTGTATGTAAAACAGATGTCTTTCTGCTCTTACTGTCCAACACGGGTAAAATAAGATTCTAGTCAACACGATTCTGAATAAAGAGTTTACAGTACTAGAGTTTAAAAGATAGGCAGGGACTCTCTTATAAATATTGCAGCCAGATCTCTGACTTAATCTATTTTAATATTGTTTACGTTGCTTGCAGCATTTAGAGGAAAATATCTCACCAATCAAATTCAGTTCGGACCAAAGTAAAAGATTATTCTTGCAGGATAGGATGCAGAAATCAGAACTGTCCATCTCCAACTGTTCTGTTTAATTCCTCTTCACTTTTTCCACCAAAGGCCAAACGACATTCTCATTCTCAACATTAATCAGTGGAATAGCTTGCATCCAGAAGTTGTGGGTGCTCCAACACTGGGGCTTTTTTAAGAAGAGACTGGACAACCATTTGTCTGAAATGTTATAGAGCAGTGATGGCGAACCTTTTAGAGACCAAGTGCCCAAAACACGACCTGCCCCCTGGCCCGCCCCCGCTCTGCCCCCCGCTCCACCCGCCCGCAGGGCCACTCACCACAGATCGTCCAGGCAGCTTTGCAGCGCCATGGCGGCCACATCCTCCACCTGCACCCTGCAGCATCATCTGCACTTGATGGGGCGCGAGGGCGGAGTCTTGCCCCTGCTGCCCAGCTGCTATGTGCTTGGCTGCACTGCTCCATGTGGGCCGTGCCTGGGGGAACCTCTCCGGGCAGGCTGCTGGTGAAAGGGTTGCGGGGGGAGGCGAGCCTGGGGCAATGGCGCGCGTGCCCACAGAGGGCTCCGAGTGCCACCTCTGGCACGCATGCCATAGGTTCACCACCACTGTTATAGAGTCTCCTGCTTGAGCAGGGGTTGTACTAGAAGACCTCTGCTCTTCTTTAAAACTGTCCAAAGTCGCTTGGTAGTGAGCTGTGTGGCATATATATTTAATAAATAAAGTTCTGCTCCTTAGGTTCTTTTAAGGTGTTTGACTTCTTGCCATCTGGATTTCTTCAAGTAGGATATTTATTAATCAAATTCATGTAGACTTTATTTATAATTTATAATCCCCTCTCTCTCTTGAAGAGGCTT
>NW_015386393.1:6032969-6075253 GCF_001527695.2 Protobothrops mucrosquamatus
CCACCCTCTGGAACGAACTACCCCCCGAGATCCGGACGATCCCGGATCTCCTAACTTTCCGCCGCGCCCTCAAGACATGGCTTTTTCAGCAAGCGGGTCTGACCTAGGGTGAATTTTAAATAGGGACAATTTTAATGATTTTAATAAGACACAGCTATAAATATTTGGTTTTAATTGGCTTTTATAGGGGATAATGTTTATATTGTTTTAACATGCTGTGAGCCGCCCTGAGTCCCATGGGGAGAAGGGCGGCATATAAGTTAATGAAAATAAAAATAAATATAAGAATGAGCACCCATAATCCTTATTTTTTTCAGGAGGAATCCAGAGACGTGTTCTTTATAGCATATGAGCTGTGGTCAGATTCATTACTGGCTAGGTCTGAAGAGGCTTCCGTTTTTCTTTGCTTGAAAAGCATCTGCCTTCCGACTGAGTAGTGCTCCCCTACGGCCATGAATTGCAGAGAGTAAGTCCTATAAATGGATTTTGAAAATACAGTACAGGATAAAAGAGTATTGACGCCTTTAAATGTTGCTGTTTGAGAAGACTCCTGAGAATAGCATGGATATTTAAGAAAACAAACAAATGGATGATGGAAAAATCAACCCACTCAAAGCACAAATGACCAGGCACAGATTATCCTACTATGGACACCTTAACCAAGCAATAATTCTATGAAGGAGGAAAGGTGGAAGGAAAGGAAAGAAGAGAGAAAACCAGTTGCAAGGCAGATAAATTCGCCTTCAGCAGCACTGGGGCATCATTGGAAGACCTGAAGGACCACATTCAGAAGACATAGTCCTGGAGAAAATCCATCTACAGGTAGTCCTCGGCTTATAACCATTCGTTTAATGACCGTTCGAAGTTACAATGGCACGAATAATGTGACATTTTTCACACTTGGGACCATTACAGTTGTCCCCCATGGTTACGTGATCAAAATTCAGATGTTTGACAACTGGCTCATGTTTATGATGATTGCACTGTCCTGGGGTCATGTGATCACTATGGGTGACCTACTGGCAAGCAAAAGTCAGTAGGGAAGCCAGATTCACTTAACAACCGTGTTACTAACTTAAGAAACTGCAATGATTCGCTTAACAACGGTGGCAGGAAAAGTTGCATAATGGGGCAAAACTCTCTTAACACCTGCCTCGCTTAGCAACGGAAACTTTGGGCTCAGTTGTGGTCGTAAGTCAAGGACTATCTGTATGTGCTTGCTAAGAGTCCACACCAATCTGATGGGACGTAATCAACTCTTGTAAGAGCCAATATTTCCTGATGTTTTCTCCACCCTGGTGCCATTCGTAAGTTTTGGGCTGTAGTTCCACATGGTTGTGCTGCCCATATGGTTTTTCATCTTATGAGAAAAAGAAGAAAAAACACGCTCCACAATGGGCCGAGTTTTATAACCCTTGATCAGGTTACTCCCTGATTTTCTAAACTCAAAAATACCTTAAGTGCCTTTAACATTTTTTTCTTAGAATCGATCCAGTCCTCTGAATTTTTGAGTTTGTATTGAGCCGCCAGGAAGTTTGCCTTTTTAAAAAATTACTGTACTTACCTTTTTTATTTTCCTTCCTTCATATTCCTTTTATGCTTTTTGGTTGTAAGCCAACTGAATGAATTATGCTGGTCTTTGCAAACCACTCTAGCAGCCTGGACTGAACTGATGAGTTGGCTAAAAAAAAAACACCTTTGGATACTAATTCCTTCAGTCTATAATGAGTCTGCAATAACAAATATTATCTTATGCTTGCTACCTGGACCTCATTAGCTTGAGATCACAACAGATTGAATATGGCTTTCCACATGCAAAGTATGTGCTTAATCTGCAAGTTACAGTCTCTCCCTTGAAACTGGAAATTTGGGTACCCACAATACACTGGACTAGACTAAAATTGTATTAGCATATTGAAGAAATCCAATAAGCCATCGCCTTAACCGCCTGGTGAGGTCATCCAACAATGTGGTGTGAGTTATCAGTGTGCTGATATCTAGCTTTATGTCTCCACCCTAGGCTGCTTGCGTGATGCCATGGAGGTTCTGTCTCACTGCCCAGAGGCTGTGGGAGCATGGACAGGACACAGCAGGCTTCAGTTCAAGCAACACTGAGTGGCTGTGGGTTTTTGGATCTCCTAGTTCCAGGATTCCTAAAGGAAAACAACTCTTGAGTTTTTGGAATGACAGATACTGAAACTGAAGCCCAAATACTTTGGCCACCTAATGAGACGAGAGGACTCACTGGAAAAGACTCTGAAGTTGGGAAAGATTGAAGGCAAACGGAGAAGGGGACGGCAGAGGATGAGATAGTTAGATAGTATCGTTGACAAAATTAACATGAATTTGAGCAAACTCTGGGAGACAGTGAAGGACAGGGCCCCCCGGTGCTATGGTCCAGGGCCTTGTGAAGAGTTGGACATGACTTAGCGACTGAAGTTCCAGGATCTTCCATCTTTGGTTCTGAATGGGGATGGAAACGAACGAACGAACGAACGAATGAATGAATGTTGTGTGAATTACAGGTAGTCCGCGAATTGCAACCATTCATTTAGTGACTGTTCGAATTTACAATGGCACTGGATAAAAGTGATTTATAACTGGTCCTTGCACTTAACGATCGTCACAGCATTCCTAAGGTCGTGTGATCAAAATTTGAGTGCTTGGCAACCAATAAGTACTTATGACAGTTGCAGTGTCTGGGGTCACCTGATTGCCATTTGTGGTTTTCCCGACTGGCATCTTGACAAAGGTAATGGGTGAAGCGGATTTGCTTTGTCAGGCATGAGCAATGGGGGGCACATGGGTAGTGTTCAATAGCTACTTCATTGCTAATGCCTATTTCACAGGAACCTTCCCAGACTGCCAGCTTGCATCTGGGCCAGACTAGATAAGGTTCAGTGGCCTTCAAGGGGTCGACTGTTGCCCTCATACGCCTGTGTAACGATTCCAGACTAATTCTCTGCTTGGCTCTTCCCTCTGGGTCAACCAGCTTTTCCAACATTCCCAGGGGGCTTCCAACAAACAAAGTCATCGGGAGGAATCCACATTCACTTAATGACTGAATGAATCCATGATTCACTTTGAACAACTGCAGTAATCCACTTAACCATAGCAAAAAAGGTCATAAAATCGGGCATGGCTCACTTAACAACTACCTTGCTTAGCAGTGGAAATTCTAATCCTAATTGGGGTTGTAAGTCGAGGACTACCTGTAGACTATTGTGTTAAATCATAATATAGGGTTGTTGTTTTTTTGACTCTGGTATAGCATATTTCACAAAAACAGCAATTGTGTTTGGTTAATCTAAACTATGTTTAGTGTTTTGTGGGAAGACTGCTAAGGGAGTGCTGGTGCAAAACCCACTTGCATTTAAATTACAAGACAGAAACGTTGAATTTCCTTTGGGTGGGGTCTGCAATAGAATGTGGCAGTCTAGGATGTATCTGTCTGTGGAGATTCTCAGTCACCCAGGTCATGGTTGTCCCAAGGGTGCTTTTTCAAAAGGCAACCGGACTTTGTTTTTAATAATAATAATAATAATAATAATAATAATAATAATAATAATAATAATAGTAGTAGTAGTAGTAGTAGTAGTAGTAGTAGCAGCAGTAGCAGTAGCAGTAGCAGTAGCAGTAGCAGTAGTAGTAGTAGTAGTAGTAGTAGTAGTAGTAATGGAAGGGACCTTGGAGGTCATGTAGCCCAACCCCCTGCTCAGGCAGGAAACCCTATACCATTTCAGACAAATGGTTATCCAATCTCTTCTTAAAAGCTGCCAGTGTTGGAGCATTCACAACTTCTGGAGGCAGGTTGTTCCACTGGTTGATTGTTCTAACTGTCAGGAAGTTTCTCCTTAGTTCTAGGTTGCTTCTCTCCTTGATTAGTTTCCATCCATTGCTTCTTGTCCTGCCTTCAGGCGCCTTGGAAAATAGCTTGACTCCCTCTTCTTTGTGGCAGCCCCTGAGATATTGGAATACTGCTATCATGTCCCCCCTCATCCTTCTCTTCATTAAACTAGACATATGTTTTAGCCTCCAGTCCCCTAATCATCTTTGTTGCTCTTCTCTGTACTCTTTCTAGAGTCTCAACATTTTTTTTACATCGTGGTGACCAAAACTGGATGCAGTATTCCAAGTGTGGCCTGACCAAGCATTGTAAAGTGGTATTAATACTTCACGTGATCTTGATTCTATCCCTCTGTTAATGCAGCCTAGCACTGTGTTGGCCTTTTTGGCAGCTGCAGCACACTGCTGGCTCATATTTAAGTGATTGTCCACTAGGACTCCGAGGTCCCTCTCACAGTTTCCTTGAAGATGTTTTGCTTCCCATCCAAGAAGCTTCTTCAGCTCTGACTAAATGGTGGAGGATGGAAGGATCCATCATTCAGTCAGAACTGAAGAAGCTTCTTGGATGAGAAGCAAAATGTCTTCAAGGAAAAGCAAAGTCCAGTTGCCTTTTGAAAAAGCACCTGTGGAATATAGGATGATGCATCCTCTTTAAAATTCCAGCCAGTCCATTCTTTTTCCACCATTTTGGTTTCCAGTCTTGCCTTCCCCCTCTTCATCCTTGCATTAGAACAGAGTTCTCCAACCTTTGCAGGCTCGCGGCCCAGAGGGGAGAGCAGCTTTCAAATTACTGCATGTATGCACGCACGTGTGCACGCTCGCAAATGGGGCCACGCCCATTGGTGCATACTAGCGGCCACATTCGTGCATGTGGTATGTGTTGGTGCCACACGCATGCACGAACGGCCACGCACCCCCACGGCAGCTAGTGCGCAAACGGGCCGTACATACATCCCACGCTAGCTGCCTGTTCTTGCATGCATAAACAGGTCACGCACGCACCCCCGTGTTAGTCTTCCTGTTCGTGCCCGTGTGCATGTGCAAACGACCATGGGCGCTAGCGCAAGTGGGGGGAATGTGCACCCACGCTTGCGCTCCCTGGCCAGCCATTTCTGCGGCCCGCTGGCCATGAACCCATGGCCTGGTGTCGGGCTGCGGCCCATAGGTTGGGGACCCCTGCATTAGAATACACATTCTGGGCATTCTTTGCATCCAATTATCTTCTGGCTGCCTTAGAATCCCCTCTGTATATTTCTATAAGTCTTGGGCTTTTCTGGAACTGGATGATTCCTCCTCCTCTTCTCTGAGCACTGAAAATAAAGGGAGTAAAAATGTTTTAAAGTTGCTTGATTTTGTTTAAAATGCCCCATGGAGTCTAGTTCCCTTGTCACGGACAAGGCTATTGCTGCGATAAACTGTATACAATCGGTGGGCCAATTTCCTTTGAGTTGAAGCTTCTCTGCTATGGCTGGTCTTTTCCGGTTCCCACAACTTCTGATCTTCTCCAGTTGCCCAAAGCAGCGTTCAAGAGCCACTGCTTATTCTCATGTCTTGGCATGCAAAGGGTTTACATTTCATAGAGAGGAAGTCATATATGGGGTGTGGGTGGCGCATGAAAAGCAGAAAACTCAGAAAATAACCAGAGCAGGAGAGCAGCAGAGATGGAGCAGGAAGCAGAACTGGCCAAGAATAAGTCTGATGGAGGGGAGGCTAAGAGAAAGCCAGGTAGGTTTCCTTACAAACGGATGCAGAAATTGAACACAGAGATAAACAGGCAACAGTAGGACTTTGAATGGAAGAAGAATGTTAAACAAACTTTGAACATTATATTTAGAGCTGATGATATTAGATGTTTTGGTGTTGGTACATTACTCCAATCTTGATGGTTAAAGTGAATCATTTTCCTCTCCAAAATGTTGGAAATAAAATGAATTGGTTGAAACCTTCTTTCGCAAATGATGGCAATGTTGTGAAGCCAAACAATACTGGAAAATGTTTCATCATAGAATGGAACAGATTTTGAAGGTTATAATTCCATAGCAACCTGAGAAATTCTTATTAAATTTCAGTATATTATACAGTATATCCCTTCAAAATGCATCAAAGTAGCATGCTCCGTATTAATAGCTGCAAGGATTTTATGGGGAAAAAGTGGAAAAGACATTGAAGTCTTTCTTTGGAAGAAAGGCTAATTAAATGATGGAACTATTCTTTTCATGTTTACCATAACTTCCTACGTAAAAAGTAATTGATATAGAATTTAATTTTAATTGGAAATCATTTTTGGGTTATGTTATATGTGGATTGTGCCAGATAAAATAGTTGGGTTTCTTATCTACAAAATAATATTTTCATCTGATCTATAACTTTTATCTGTTCTGTAACTATTTTGATCAAATACATATAGTTCCTTGACTTACGATGACAACTGCGCCCCAAATTTCGGTTGCTAAGCAAGGCAGTAAAGTGAGTTTTGCCCCATTTTGTGACTTTTTTGCCACAGTTATTGTGCAAATCACTGCAGTTGTTAAGTGAATCATATAGTCATTGAACAAATCTGACTTCTCCCATTCACTTGGCTTGTCAGAAGCCAGCTGGGATGGCTACAAGTGATCACATGACCCTGGGACAGTGCAACTATTTTAAATACAGGCCAGTTACCACGTGCCCGTATTTTGGTCATTTGACCATGGGCAGGGGTAGGCAACCTTGGCTCTTTTATGACTCGTGGACTTCAACTCCCAGAATTCCTGAGCCAGTCATGCTGAGGGGAAAGGGAGAGGCTTCCAAGCTGAGCCATGCTGGCTCAGGAATTCTGGGAGTTGAAGTCCACGAGTCATAAAAGAGCCAAGGGTTGCCTACCCCTGACCATGGGGATGCTGCAATAGTTGTAAATGTGAAAAGGAGTCGTAAGTCACTTTTTCCAGTGCTGTTGTAACTTTGAATGGTCATTAAATGAGCCAAGGACTACCTGTATTGTCATATATAACCTCTTCCTTGAGGCAATTCTGTGGATAACAATGGTGGAAGATCATACTAGTCTAGATGTGTAAACCAGGGGTGTCCAACCTTGGAGAGACTCTTAAGACTTGTGGACTTCCAACTCCCAGAATTCCGCAACCAGCAGAATGTGGAATTCTGGGACTTGAAGGCCACAGGTCTTAAAGTTGCCAAGGTCGGATACCTCTGCTATAAACAGTCTGACTTTAGTGGTGGGCTTTTTCTTCGATTCTACAAAATTGTGATGTGAAAAAGCTGAGGTTGTGAGCATTGCTAGGTTGTAAGCCTGCATTGCAGGTAGGGTTTGTTTCTTTTGCACAGCCCCAACACATGTTCCTTACTGGGGCTTAGCCCTGCCCTTCCCTCTCGACACACACTGACACACTTTCAGGAAAGCCTTCCCCGGTGGTGGGTTGGCTGGCGCTGGCAGCGGCTTCTTGTGTGTGTGTTTATGATGTTGCTTCCTTTCTCAACAGCTGGCCGCCTCCTCCCTCAAGCAGTGTCAGTTTCTTCCTGACGTAGACTCAGCCGATGATGATCCGTTCAGTCTTTTCTGTGAGTAGTTAAGGAGTTTCCTGTTGAAATAGGAGTCTACGTGAGTACAGGAAAGGGAGGAAAAAGGTATTTTATTCAGGCGGCTCCTTGGATGTTCCACTCAGGGTTGAAAATTCTCAACTCGTGCAAGTCAAGGTCCTTAAAGCTACTATTTGTCCCAGAGCACATAAGGAAGGAAAAGGAGGGTAAGAAAACCAGCCGTGTCATAACATTTAAGTGCTACATGGTGAAATATCTTTCTTGGTTAATTCTCTGGAACGTAAAATGGGCTGTGTTGCGTTGGATTTTGGTGTATTGTTTCCAACTGGGGTGACTGAGATTTTTCTAAAGATAATGAAGGACAACAGCCATGTTTTGTTGATTTTTCTGTCTGGTATTCAAAAATAGACTGCTTAGGAATATGGAAGAACCAATAAGCTAAGAGTGAAGGACATTGTACAAGGAGCATTGAATATCGAATCTCTTTAGGGGCTGTGGATTGGTCTGAATTCACTTTCTTTGGAATCCAGTTGATCTAATTTACAAGGGATCCATCTGTTATATGTACTTCGGGCTTTGGAGATTAGATTGGGGTATATTTATTGAATGATTTCTAACATCCAAGACTAAATTTCCACTTTTGTCTTTTCAAAAGCTAAAAAGGAAGGGAAATGGATTCTTGGAACTGGCACTTGTATTCATTCCATGTATGCCACTTTTAAGTTTTTAGAGGGCAACTGGGATAAAAATGTGGAAATATAATAAAAATAAAATGCTGTACGGAAATGTAGATAGATTTGGAAAGAGCCATTTAAAGCAGGGGGTCTTCAAACTCGGCCCTTTAGGTACGCTGGATGAGGAATTCTGGGAGTTGAAGTCCATGAGTCATAAAAGGGCCGAGTTTGAAGACCCCTGATTTAAAGTAACTACATCCAGACTCTATACTTCTTGTAGAAATCCCAATTAAAGCATCTCCTTCACATATCCAGTCTCTTGTTGATTACAGGTAGTCCTCAACTTACGACTACAATTGAGCCCCAAATTCCTGTATGTAAGTAAGACAGCTGTTAAGTGAGTTTTGCCCCATTTTATGACCTTTCTTGCCACAGTTGTTAAGTGAATCACTGCAGTTGTTAGTGAACAGGGATGTTAAGTGACCCTGGCTTCCCCATTCACTTTGCTTATCAGAAAGCTGCAAAAGGTGATCAGATGATATTGTTGACATTTCAACAGTCCTAAATATGAGTCAGTTGCCAAGCATCTGAATTTTGATCATGTGACCATGGAGATGCTGCAATGGACGTAAGTGTGAAAAATGGTCATAAGTTAACTTTTTTCAGTGCTGTTGTAGCTTTGAACGGTCCCTAAAGAAACTGTTGTAAGTCAAGGACTTACCTGTATATCTAACGAAAGAGAGCTCTCCATTGGTAACTGGCTTCACCATCAGATCACTCAATTTGTACTTTATTATGAGGCAGGGGAGAAAATGGGAATTGTCCAGCTCTCTTCTTCTCTTCAAGAACTCATTTGCATTCCAGTCTTAATTTATGGTACGTTTTTTTAAAAAAAGTCTTCAATTTCACTTTTTCTCTTGGAGGTCAAGTGGCATACGTAGCAGGCCCTCCTCCAGTTTTCCCACCACAGCCCAGTAGCATAAGTTGGGCTGAGACAACTGGGCCAAAATCACACTATGGGCTTCCATGAGTTATAGTAGATTTGAATCTGGGTCGCTCTGGCCCTTGTCCGGGACTTCAGTATAGAATCCCTCCTGAGTAGCCATCATTATTTTTGCATATCATGCTAAGGCAGAATTTTTTTAATCATGGCTAGTTGTTATAGCACAGTGATGGCGAACCTTTTAGAGACCAAGTGCCCACACTGCAACCCAAAACCCACTTATGTATCGTTGGGTGCCGGGTGGGCGTGCCCATTGGGTGGTTGTGGTCAATTGGGTGGGTGTGGCCAATTGGGTGGCTGTGGTGGTAACGGCAGACTGGGTGGGACTAAAAAATTCAATCAATTCCAACTTTGCAAGATCTTTCCCCCCCTCCCCCCTGCAAGAAGTTGAAATTGATTGATTGATTGAACCTTTTTTTTTTGCACACGGCAATGGAGGCCTAAAGCGAAAAGGTTTTATAAAACCCAGCTGAAGGCCTAGGACTGGGGCGATGGCGCAGGTGCCCACAGAGAGGGCTCTGCATGCCACTTGTGGCACGTGTGCCATAGGTTCGCCACCACGGTTATAGCATATCAAGACAAAAACAAGCAAGCCACCTAATGGCTAAATGTCAACTCCAGCCATTGTCATCTTCAGTTCTGTTTTAGAACCTTGCCAGGGCTAAGTTGGTTGTCAGTGTATTCTTCCTTGTTGGACCAAGGAGCTTTTGTGCGCTTTGTTTTATTGCCTTTTAAAGCATAGCTAGGAAGGAAAAAAGGGTAAAAACCCATTTTTGTCTGCATTAGAACACACTAATCCTGTAGTGGGGTGCAAGGAAAAAACTTTTAACTCTTTTTTTTCTGTGCTGTGCAAAGTTACTTCTGTTTGGGAGATTTTGGACTATCGTTCTCTCCACCCAGCAAGATGCTACTTTAATAACTAAATGTTAGGTGGTATATCTTTAAATCCAGCAGTAGTCCCGCTGTTCTGGGACTCTTCCCAGCTGTCCAGATGTTGGGCGATCAACTCCCAACATCGTTGGCCACATTCACTAGGGATGGTAAGAAATGGAACCCAACAGTCTGCAGCATGGCTGTCCAGCCGTGGCAACTTTAAGTCTTGTGGATTTCAACTCTCACAATTCCCCAGCCAACATGGGAGTTGAAGTCCACAAGTCTTAAAAGTTGCCAAGGTTGGACACTCCTGGGTCTAGAGAGTTCTCGTGGCTTCTCCACCCTAGCTTGGAGCAAGCAAAGTGACACTGAGATTCCTAAAATGATGGAATTGGAGGGGCCAATTCCATTTGGGTCATTGAATCCAACCCTGTGCTCAGCGGCAGGAATCCAAATTAAAGCATCCCAGACTGATGATTGACTGCTTTCTGCTTGAGCACACCCAATGAAGGGGAGGCCACTATCACTCTGGGTCATTGGTTTCATTGTCAGACTGTTGTTAACTGCTAGAACACTTCTCTTCATAAAACTTTGTTAATAGTCTCTTGATGATCCTTATTGCCTTTTCTAAGCTCGTTTCACTTTATCTGCATCTTTCTTAAAGTGGCGGTACCCAGTACAGAATGCAGTGCTTGAGATGAGGTCAGTTATCGCAGAATAACAGACAACTATCAACTATTACTGCTAATGATTTAGAAGCTGTTTGTTTTATTGATGTAGCTGAAAGTTTTATTGGATTTTTTCCTGTGGCAGCCTCACACTGCTGACTCATAATCATTTTGCACTCGGCTACTGTTCCAAGATCTTCATAAATTCCCCCATCCTACATCTCTGTATTTTTGTTTCTGAAGAGAAGGAATGAGTATTGGGGGGGGGAGGGTCTGTCAAATTTCATTCTCTTACTTTCAGAGCCTATCAAGATTGTCAGAATTACATTTCAGTCTTTTAGAATATTAATGGCCCCATCCACTTTGCTCCCTTTCGCATGAGTGATAAGCATTCCCTCCATCTTTTTATCCCAGCTCCTAATAAAAACGTTGAAGAGTCCGGGATGCAGGAGTTCACCTCTTTTGATTCCCTCATTCCCATTTGATGAGAAACTGTGGAGCCTGGTTGTTTTCTTGCAGATGTTTCATTATCTATTGTTGATGTTATCTTGTTGGGTAAGAATACAGCCAAGCTCAAAGAGCACCAAGGACTCCACAGTTCAACTGTGAGCTACTTATATTCTCCTTTTATTGATGAGAACTGTTGATGATGACATTTGCTGATCCCTGGTGTCTCAAACACAAAGCTAGTTTTCTTTGAAATAGGAAATTTCCATAAGCTAATAGTAATATATTCTTCATGAATTATTTAATATTTAAAAACATTCCTGCACTTAAACGCTTCAATAGATGGCCAGATTTATAATAATAATAATAACAACAACAATAAAGTTGGAAGGGACCTTGGAGGTCATCTAGTCCAACCCCCTGCTCAGGCAGGAAACCCTATACCATTTCAGACAAATGGCTGTCCAGTCTCTTCTTAAAAACTTCCAGTGTTGGAGCATTCACCGCTTCTGGAGGCAGGTTGTTCCACTGGTTAATTGACCTTGCATGGGTTCAGAAGCTAAGCAGAATCAGGCTTGACCACTACTTGGATGGAGACACAAGCTAGACTGGGGAATTAGAAAAACATACACACACACCCTGGAAGAAGAAATCACAACTGCTTCCATATAGTTCCCAAGAAGTCACTAAGAATCAACCACATCTCACAGATTTTATCGTTTTATTTATCTGATGTTATAAGACACATGTTTATACTGTAATGTAAATGTTGAAAAAACGAAGATGCCGGGGAAATGGCTATGGAAGGAAGAAAGAGGAAACACTTTTTAAACAAGTGGCACTGCTACAGCTTGTGGTAGCAAGTTCCAGGAGATAATTGCAGGTTGTGTAAAAAAGATTTCCATTTTGGTTCTTGTTTGTCCTGTGTATACTTTTACCCTCTTTCATTGGGCGGCCAAGTTCTTAAATTGTACGGTAGAAGAATCCAATCTCAATCCCTCCCTCCTTCCTTCTTTATTTCATGTCATATGAATTTTAATTTTAAACTGTAATGATCTTTCATAGAAGTATGACAACCCAAACAATGCAGATGGAAAACCCAAACAATTCAGATTGAAAACCCAAACAATTCAGATTGAAAGCCCAAACAATTCAGATGCATCATTTGCCTCAGGCAAATATGTAGCAGCTTTCCTCAACTTGGTGTCTTCCAGATGTGTTTGAATCTCAACTCCCATACCTATTGCAGCAGGTAATAGGGCCAAGCACATCTGGAGGATGCTGGGAAAGTGGGGAGGGGAGGCAGAATTATTTAGAGATAGAAGTAGTCCTCAGCTTACGATTGTTCATAGTTAACAACAGTTCAAAGTTATGATGGCCTCGGAAAAAGTGAATTATGATCTGTACTTGCACTTATGACCGTCACATTCGCCTTGGCAGCCGGCTTGCATTTACATCTGGCTGCAATGTCTTGCGATCACATGATCATGCTTTGTGACTTTTTTGCTGACTTCCAGCAAAATCTGCCCATTTGGGAAGCTGAATTTGTTAACAACCGCACGATTCACTTAACATATGATTCACTTACTGACAATGGTAATTAGCTTAATGACTGCCATAAAAATTGTCATAAAATCGAGTCCAACCTTATTTAGAACCACAACTTTCAATGAAAATTCTAGTAGTACTTGTGGTTGTAAGTTTGAAGATTAACTCTACATTTTGTGGCTTGTTATGGATCTGGATTAGAATGGGAGAAAGGAAGTGAGAGCTGTATGGAAAAAACATATTTTCCCCCTCAAAATATTAACCTGTTATCTTCCTGTTTTCGTGGGAGGTGGGGATCTTGAACTTTTCTAAGCTTAAGCCTGTGAATTTGTTGGATAGGATGATGTCTGTATATATATAAAACTTGCTGCATATAGAAAACTTCTTCATTGAGTCCTTCCAAAAATGCTAGCTTTCCACTGATAAAGTATGTTTTTAAAGTAATACAGGTACTCACAGCAGTTCATTTAGTGACAACAGCACTGAAAAAAGTGGCTTACGACTGTTTTTCACATTTACGACCTTTGCAACATCCCCATGGTCAGGGGTAGGCAACCTTGGCTCTTTTATGACTCGTGGACCTCAACTCCCAGAATTCCTGAGCCAGCTAAGCTGGCTCAGGAATTCTGGGAGTTGAAGTCCACGAGTCATAAAAGAGCCAAGGTTGCCTACCCCTGACCATGGTCATGTGATTGAAATTCAGACCTTGGTAACTGACTCATATTTCTGAGGATTGCAGCATCCCGGGGATCATGTAATCACCTTTTGTGAACTTCTGAGAAGCAAAGTCAATGGGGAAGCCAGATTCACTTAACAACTGTGTTACTAATTTAACAACTCCAGTGATTCACTTAACAACTGTAGCAGGAATGGTCGTAAAATGGGGCAAAATTCACTTAATAATATCTTGCTTAACAACAGGAATTTTAGGTTCAATTGTAGTTGTAATTGTAATATATACAGTTGCACCTGCATATATCATTTGCATACGCACACCTGCATTCTGAAGTAGTATTGCACTTGGTTTGTGCTACTTTTTATTTCTGTCTTAAAATATAGTATAATTGCTTAATCCGTATCCCAATTTCCTCTGTTTTTCATTGCATCATATGTGCTGCTATTTCACTCTTTAATTTGGAAGGATGATCCTTCCCTCCCTCCCTCCAGTGCCTTTGTGGTAAACTTCTGGGAGTTGACAACCTCTGCCTCTCAATCCTGAAGCACATTCATTTTAGCAAAAGGTTGTTGTTGTTTTTAAAAAAATTGTATGTAATTTGTTTCCTTCTGCACTCCATCTCCCTTTCCTTAGGAATTCAAAAGAGACACCAATAGTTTGGTTTAAAAGTTATATTAGCCTTCCCAGTTAACATGACTAAAGTTTATGGCTGAGAATCATGGGAACAGCAGATTAATCAAGCATCCGAAAGAACCTTCAATTTGGGAAGCTTGGACTATATAGTTTGAGAATTTTCTGCTGTGAAAGATTTCGTCCTTGCACCATGGATGTTTTTATGACATCCCTTTATAATGATTAATTTTGAATGTTTCTTTCGTGGTATAAAAAACCTGAAGTAATTCCATCCACGAGGAGGCGTGTCCAACCTTGGCAACTTTATGATTGGCTAGGAATTCTGGGAGTTGAAGTCCACAAGTCTTAAAGTTGTTATGGTTGGACACCTCTGTCCTAGAGAATTTAGAGACTAGCAGTTGTTTACAGATTAGGACATCCTGAGGTGGGCAGGGAAACTGAGGAAGGGATAAATGAGGAAATATTATTTCTCTTGCCCTCAGTAAAGGTAAAATATCAGGTGAGACTACCCTCATTATTGACGTCTTTCTGGAACTCCCTTAAAACTTGGATATGTCAATAGGCCTGGGAGGGTTCTCATGGAAATGGGGTGTCAGAACTGCCACTTCACACCTGTCTTATTCTTCCCCATGAACTATGGGGTGGAGGGATGCTGAATGGGAGGGGGTAGGAGGGTTCTATTATTCACTGTGCCAGCCAGAGACACAAATTCAAAGACAACCACCGGCAAAGGAATGTGGCTGCATACCAAGGATGGCCATTCCAACAACATCCAGTTTAAACATGATTGGACAATCGAGGGCTAACGGGAGGGAGGATCTTGAGAAGGGGGAACTATGCTTGGGAATTTGGCTTGCAAAAACTTAGATCTGGCTTTGCTCTACTGCGTATCACTTGACCTTTAGTAAACTATACCTTTCTCAACAAATGGAGTCAAGGACCGTTCTTGCTTAAAGCTCAAGTTGAGGCAGGACTGACATGGGGATTTAATGAGGTGGCTACATTGATTGTGATAATATCTAATGCTCTCCCTAGCCCTTTGGATTTTTTTTAATGGTAATAATATTAATATGTTAATTGTAGAATGCTTTTCTAATTACTATTTTTATCATTTTATTATACACTGCCCAGAGTCATGTATTGTTAGGTGGATGGCATATAAATACAACAAATACATGAAAAATACGGTTTGCTAGATTTGAAGAAAATCCACCCTCTTGTTGACAAGATGCAATTCTCCTGCTGTTAAAACAATCAGTCTTAATTGAGGGTTCTAACCAGTGGCAGAACCGGTAGCTAATTTTTTGTTGCCCAGGCCCAGATTGGACTTCCGGAAGCGGCATCCACATAGAGAATCGGTTGTTCACATATTTGAATCCCACCACTGGATCTAACTAATTAATCAACTAATCAGGAGAAGCTAAACAAGTACTTACTTTAAAGAACAACAGATTGTCCAGTTAATTCAGTGTCCTGTTTTACTTGAACTAATGATTTTCTGCCAATTGTAGCAATCTCTAGAACTGATGGGATGTGACTGTTCCTTAGAAATTCCTTCCTGTTTATTTGAGAGCTGGCAGTATAATACCTGGAGCCTCCAGAGTACCTGCCACACTTTATCGATTTATTTAGGAGGTTTTTATTCTACCTTTATCATTTTACAAGTAACTCAAGGCGGCAAACATACCTAATACTCCTTCCTCCTATTTTCTCCACAACAACAACCTGTAATAGAGAGAGGTCTGAGAGAGAGGGGCTGCCCCAGAATCACCCAGCCGGTTTTTCATGCCTAAGGCAGGTCTAGAATTCACCATCACCTGGTCTCTAGGGCAGCACCTTCACCACTACACCAAACTGGTACATACCGGTACTTTAATAATGTTTGCGGAATTTTAAAATAAAATAAATGAATTTTAAAACTCTTGATATCTTACGAGATTTCAGTATTATCGCACAAAATAGTGAGTTTTCAGGTGAGAGTGTTGAGATTTGTGAGGGTGGTGATGTTATCCATTCAGTTGTGTCCAACTCTTGGCAGTTCTGTGGGCCAGGTCTCTCCATATCTTCCAATCTTGCACTGCTTCTTTGAGTTTTTCTGTTCTCTGGCTGGTGTCATCTTTGATGGTGTCCACCCACCGTGTTCTTTGGAGGCCTGGTTTCCTTTTACCGCTAACTCTTCCAAACATAGTCGCTTTCTCCAGTGAATTCCTCCACATGACATGGCCACCGTAAGTGAGATGTAGTTTTGTGATTTTGCTGAGATTTCAGGGATGAGATCATCCAAATTCTACAAAATTCTGCAATCTTATATATTTTTTTTTTCTTAAGAAAAAATTCCCACCCATTTCCTGAAACAGTTTCTAATCTGGATGCTTATTTACCCTGCCCCTCCTTTTGCTTTTCTTTAAAAGGGGTGGGGGGGTGGGGCGGATTGCCACATGCAATAACCTGACCACCTTTTCTTCCTCTCCACTTTCCCCAGCTTGGAAAAGAAGAGTCACCCTGGAAAGTTCGCTTCTGCGCCATGTTGTCTTCACCAAGGAGCATCCGACGGGAGGTGCTGCTGATTGGAGTCCACGCGGACCAGGCCAGAGGACAGCCGTTCCACTAGCCCAGCACATGTGGGTGGAGACGTCTCCCCTCACACCCTCCCCTCCTACATCTCCGGCATCCGCAATGGTTTATTAACCAAGAAGAGCCCTGCTTTTTTAATTCCTCCTTCGTCTTTTCTCCCCTTCCCCTCCCCTTCCCCCGACCCCCTCCCAGCCACTCCTCAAGTTTTGGCCGTGTTGGGATTTGTATGGCAGCGGTGTAACCGTGGAGAGGCCAGGGTATCACAAACTTATGGATTTTGATAAGAGAGGAGGGAAAGGGGAAAACGAGGAGAGTAGAAGAATGTCTAAAACGGGTGGAAGCCGGAGCACTCACGGGAGCCGAACAGCAGGGACCAACTCCGGAGTCTTAATGGTGGGGCCGAATTTTCGTGTTGGGAAGAAGATCGGATGCGGCAACTTTGGGGAACTTCGGCTAGGTAAGTCTTCATATATATATATATATATATTCCCTGGTTGGTTTGCTTTAACTCAGCTTTTTTTCATACTTGACAACTTTTAAGAAGCATGAACCCCAACTCTCAGAATTCCCTAACGCAGTGGTTCTCAACCTTTTTAATGCCGCGACCCCAACCGGTCGTAAGTCGAGGACTAAACCGGTCATAAGTCAAAGACTAAACTGGTCGTAAGTCGAGGACTTTCCCTGCCTGGGAGCGCTGCGCATGCGTGGTTCCGCCCCCTGCGCCGGCCGAGGCGTAGCTGGCAAGCGGCAGAGACGGAGCAGGCCGACCACCAGCTGGCCCAGCCCAAGGGAGGTAAGGCACCTGCCGGAAAAGGGGGAAAAAATGGTGGACAAAAAAAATGGCGGACAGCCTTGCTTGGCGACCCCCGTGAAATGGTCGATCGACCCCAAATGAGGTCCCGACCCACAGGTTGAGAACCATTGCCCTAACGACACATCTTAAAGTTGTCAAGTTTGAAAAATACCACTTTAATTCAAACCCAAATATTACATACAATCTTTGCTTCTTGAAAAATGTCTGTCAGAAATAAGATGCTGTCTTCCAGAGCAAAATAATTCTCTCCGTACATGTCCTTTTTGATAGCTTTGTAAAGCGCTTTGCCCCAAATACAAGTAAATGGCATCTAGTTCTCGAGTTATAGTGGTTATCGGGACTGTAGCTTCTGTTGCTAAATGATGTGGTTGTAAAATGCAATGTGGCATGGCTGCTTTGCTTAGCAATGGCAATCCTGGAAGTCATCATGGCTGTCATTAACCAAATCACACCTGTCTTAGGCAAGGACTCATCCCGATCCAAGCCATTCCTAAGCTTTGGTCAGATAAGGCAGGGCAGGGGATTGGATTAGAATAGCAATAGCACTTAGACTTATATACTGCCTTATAGTGCTTTACAGCCTTCTTTAGATCAGGGCTTTTCAACCTTTTCACCCATTGTACCACTTTTAGGATATGGCAATATCAGAGTACCACCAGTCGCCTAGCAAAGTGTCAAAAACTTGATGACCAAAAAAAGGAAAAAAGTGATAAAAGTACAGGTAGTCCTCGACTTACAACAGTTCGCTTAGTGACTGTTCGAAGTTACAATGGCACTGAAAAAAGTGCCCCCCCCAAGCCACAGCCGAGCAAGACACCTGCCTGCCCACCTGGTGGCGCTCTTCCTCCTGTCCGAGGTTTTCATTGTTGTGAGCATTTCTGTTGGGGATTGGCAGCAGGGGTGGGGTGAGGGGGTGTTTGGTTTTTATCCCCCCCCCCGCTCTGCGGGGTGGTTGCAGCAGGTTTTGGTCACTTCACATGACCCTGGGACACTGTGACCGTCATAAATATGAATCAGTTGCCAAGCATCTGAATGTAAATCACAAGACCCTGGAGATGCTACAACATTCCAGCTGATCGGCACTTCTTCTGGGCTCAGGAGAAGCGCCAGGATCAGTACCGAGCTCCAGCTGGAGCCTGGCACTGATCCTGGCGCTTCCGCTGAGCCCTGACAGCCCTGCAGCTCCAGCTATCTCTCGCTCAGGCTTGTGCGGTGCTGCCACCGGTTCAGCTC
This sequence comes from Protobothrops mucrosquamatus, assembly GCF_001527695.2. NCBI lineage: Eukaryota > Metazoa > Chordata > Lepidosauria > Squamata > Viperidae > Protobothrops > Protobothrops mucrosquamatus. The sequence goes on from NW_015386393.1 coordinate 6,051,493, forward strand.
ATTCCCCTCCCCCACTACCACTTTTCTAGGATGTTCGCGTACCACCTGCCAGGTGCCAATGTACCACTGGTGGTACCCGTACCACTGGTTGAAAAGCCCTGTCTTAGAAGACCTCTGAGATCCCTTCAACTCTGTGATTCCATCTTCTGCCTCCTTTTTGGTTCTTCCCACCCACCTTTTTGGACGCCTTGCACGCTGTCTTCTTTGCCAGCTCTTTGCTCCACTCAGCATGCTGGACCTGTCACACCCCAAATGACCATCACCATCTTCTTCCTTCCTCTCACTGCTGACAAGGCTGGCCTGGCCTGGCCTAGCCTAGCCTGGCAGTTTGCGAGGTAGATGCTGGCTGCACCAGGTCTTTCCAAAGCCACGCGTGGCCTCGTTCAAATCATGTATGGCTTTCTCGTGAGGCTTTGGAAGGCTTCAAAGCTTTGTGAGAAAGCCAGACATGTTTGCACCCTGTTCATACAATGCAAAACCACAAACCATACGTTTTGCAAACCACACGTACAGTAATGTGTGTATTACTATTAGAATTTCTGGTCATTTGTAACTTGCACATTAGAATTCCTGGAACGCAGTAGATAATTGACTCTATTCTCCAAGCCACTTGCTGTTTTGTTTCCTCTGGATAGCAAACTTTGATTTTTTTTTCAGATACAGAGATGGAAAATCCAATTATTAACTGTTAAATTCACAACTTAAAAAAGGAATCCCATTTTGCAAGATGATGGTAAAGAGTGTGTGCTTGAGAAGGTGAAGATTTCTGCCTTAAAACCCCACACCAGAGGATGCGTGCAAATAGCACTTAGTCAAATCGTATGTTTTCATTAATCTGCAAGAGAACAGAAGCTGACACAAACCCTGCATGATACAAGGCTAAACATGACATATTTCCGCAAAATTGAATATATCTCTGTGCTGTTGTAAAGAGCTTCATAATGAAAATAATGAATAAACTAAGTGTAGAAGCTTGGACTGCACTTTGTAAAACGCTCTTTGGCAGAAATAACAACTTGCAAATGTTCCTATAGCCAATTAAAATTCTCTCTGTTCTTTTTGGAACCCCCCCCCCCCCTATTTAGAAATATTCTTAGATTTCTTTGCACATGCTGCATATTTGATTTATCCACACAGATTTTTAATCAGGTTCAGGTTTGGGGACAGTAGAGGCCATTCTAGAACCTTTGTTTTTCTTTCATATAAGCAGGGCTTTTTTTCTCATAGAATGCCCAGAACGGAGTTCCGGCACCTTTTTTGGATGGAACCTTGTAGGGTAGGCAAGGCGGGTTGTATGACGTGTGTGAGTTCTGGCACCTTTTTTTTTTTTTTAGAAAAAAAGCACTGCATATAAGTAAATGTTTCAAGATTGTTTTGGAGATAGATTTCAGATTATTGTCCTACTGAAATATCCAACTTTTTTCATCTTCTGTTTCTTCATTGACTTGAACACTAACTTCCAGGTTTTGTTGACATTTAGTAGAATCAATTGTCTCTTCCACCTGTACAGTAACTTCCGTGCCACTGGCATTAACACCGGTCCCAAAGTATAATAGATTCATCCCATATTTAATGATTGGCAAAGATGCCTAAAGCCTTTTTCTCTTGTGTGATTAGGGCCGAACAGTTTACATTTATTTTATCAGTTTCAAACAGCTTGTTCCAAAATATTTCAGTGTTATTAAACTTTTATTTCACATACTTTGGATTCTTGTGACTTCTTGTGTTGAGATTAGAGAAATTTCTCTTCTGGCAACTGTCCCATGCAGATCCCCGTTGTATAAGCTTTGTCCTGTGGATAGGATCTCCAATGTTAGCTAAAATTTTCAGGTCATTTCAGCAAATCTGGCTGGCATTTGATACCTCCAGCAGAGATATTTTTTGATCTTCCAGATCTTGCCTTTACTTCAACAGTTCCATGTAACTTCCTTTTTTAACACTGCAGTTAGTCCTCGATCTACGACCACAATTGAGCCCAAAATTTCTGCTGCTAAGCAAGACATTTGTTAAGTGAATTTTGCCCCGCTTTACGACCTTCCTTGCCACAGTTGTTAAGTGAATTACTGAAGTTGTTAAGTTAGTAGCATGGTGGTTAAGTGATTCTGGCTTCCCCACTGACTTTGCTTGTCAGAAGATTGCAAAAGGTAAATCACATGACCCCAGGACACTGCAACCATCATACATACGAATCAGTAGCCAAGCGTTCAAATTTTGATCCCGTGACCATGGGGATGCTGCAGTGTTCGTAAGTGTGAAAAAAGGTCATAAGTCACTATTTTCAGTGCTGTTGTATCTTTGAATGATCACTAAATGAACTGTTGTAAGTCGAGGACTACCTATATTTCTCACGGTTGAAGTTGCTATTTGGAAACAGCAGGTTTTTTAAATAGCATTCCTTTGTTTTGTGAGAATTAACAATTTCATTTTCAAATGCTTAGTTGCTTAGAGGAGCTCATACAGGTAGTCCCCGACTTACAACCACAACTGGGACAAAAATTTCTGTTGCTAAGCAAGGTGGTTCTTAAGTTAATTGTGCCCAATTTTATGACCTTTTTTGCCATTTGTTAAGTGCATCGTTGTAGTTGTTAAATGGATCGTGGTTGCTGAAAGAATCCAGCTTCTCCCATTGACTTTGCTTGTCAAAAGTCAACTGGGAAGGTCACAAATGGTGATCACTTGTATCTGGGATGCTGCAACCGTCATAAGTACCTGCCAGTTGCCAAGTGCTTGCATTTTGATCATGTGACCTTGGGAAGGCTTAAGCTGTCCTGAGATCTGGTTGTAAGTCATTGATTTCAATGCTGTTATAACTTCCAACGGGTGGCTAAAGAAATGGTTGTAAATGCTGAAAGTAGACTAAACAGCAAAACCAAAGGGAGAGATTAGAACGCTCTATTTTTGAGCCTAATGTCTCAATAATCTCTTTGCAGTTTATTAACAACTTTACTGTAAAAAAAGAAAAGAAATAGTAGTGAATTAACTGGAGTGCTTTCTAAACTTTGGCACCTGGTTATTCATAATTCTCTTAAGTTTGAATCTAAACAAATTTAAATTATTTTCAGGATGATGTTTAACTTGGTAACATATAGAGGTTGGATTAGCTTCTGCTTGCTTAGGAATTAATTGGAACATACATACTAATCAAGGTTGCGTAAATTTTGCGGGTAATTATATCTAGAGCAACTTCTATTCTACGTATTTGCATGGAAATTTATAAATTCGCCCATTTAACCAGTGAAACTCAGGGCGATTGTATAAATGTATGTAGAGATTCAGTCTCTTGGCTGATGAATCAACTTTTGGAAACAGGAAGTTTTGAAAATCACGGGCTGCTGTCCATAGTCCATAAATGGTCAGATGTTGTTTATGTATCCTGTTGACAGTGAACCTCCCAGCTCTGGGTAACCAGTTGATCCCCAGAACCAAATAGCTTTGCTGACATTTCCAGATGATAAACACCTCTGTCAATCCTACTGTATTAGGACTAAAATTTTCCCCTGCAAATGCAGAGGATTATCCGTTTCCTTCTTTCACTTTTGCCCATGCCATTTAATTAATCTTGCCCTCTCCTCCCTGGAGACCTTTGGCATATATGTCTGGCAGCCAATTAAATTCCCATTTAACCAATTAAAAAAAAGAGGTGGCTGGTCCATAGTGAAGGACTAAATTTGGGCGGAGAAGGTAGAGGTTCAACTTTCCTATGCAAAATAAATTTCATAAATAGAGAAAAATCTTGTTTCTTAAATGAAACTCATACAGATAGTCCTCAACTTACAATCATTTGCTTAGTGACCAGCCACTGGAAGTTTTCAGGCATTGAAAAAAGAGACTTTTGACCACTTATGACCATTGCAGAATCCCCATGGTCACGTGTTCAAAATTCAGAAGTTTGGCAACTGGCATGTATTATGATGGTTGCAGTGTCCCAGGGTCACGTGGTCCCCTTTTTGCAACCTTCTAACAAGCAAAGTCAATGGGGAAGCCAGATTCACTTAAAAAGCATATGACTAACTTAACAATCGCAGTGATTCACTTAACAACTGTGGCAAGAAAGATTGTAAAATGGGGCAAAACACACTCATCAACTGTCTTGCTTACATACAGAAATTTTGGGCTCAGTTATGATCGTAATACGAGGATGACCTGTCCAGGGCGCTCAAATCTCTCTTTTCCCCAGCACAGTTTATATACCAGCTTAATATTTTGTCTTTAATAATTTGAAGAGAGGGAAACACCTCAAAACAAGGGCTTTGGAGTGTGGTCCATTTGAGACATTTCTGCTGCAAATTACTCCAAATGCACAACTTACTAAAGATACCTAAATAATGATGGAAGGGAGAAAAAATTGAAGTTTTTCCTGTTCTTAAACAGCCCTGCCCAGGGCCCTCCTCAGAGGACTTCTTAATGTGAATCTTTTCTATTTATATATTTAACTCTGTGCCTCTATTCAGGATATACTGAAAATCAGGCCCCATAGATCAACCTGTGTTTTATTAGCGTTACTAATTAATTTTTTTTCAGAGAATGTATTACAGTTACTGTACTTAGGAATGTTTAAAGATCATAAGTCAAATGAATAAGGAAGTCCTTACAAGAAAAGGGTAATGAGTTCAAAACATATAATGTAATTTCTATAATAAATTATCTATGGGCCTGACTTTTAGTCCACACTGTAATTTCCATTAATCCTTTGGCCTCAGGCTGAGGGGTGGGGGTGGGGAGAGATATTGGCAGGGAATGGCAAGCGCCTCTTTAAAATTAAATACAGGAGTGGCCAAAATTGTGGAAACCTTTTGGGAAAAGTATATTTTTGAGGTTTGATGGCTAATAACACCACTTTTTTTTGAGTAGTACCATAAAATTATATATCAATGGAAAGATAATTTAATCAAGAATGTAATGCAACAAAGCATGTTCAATTATCTGTACTGTATTTTATGAAAAGTTATAGCCAAATAACCAGAAAAAGGAAGCACAACTTGCTTAGGTTGATATCAGGTAGCTTTCCTTCATCTGATTGTAGCCAATGAGCATGAGTGTTTAGAGAGCCAATCGGGTGTCATCTTGTTTTGGCAATGAGCCAATCAGATCAGAGTAGGATTCAGTTATTGATGTCATGTATTGAAGCTGAGAGGAGGACGTTTGTCAGTGTGTTATGTGATCGCTATCAAGTTCGTTGGGGTTTTTTTGTGTTCTTTCATTTAGTGAGCTTGTAAAACGTAATAAAATTAAAGTCATGGTGCAAAGAGTTGACTGGTCACCCAGAAAGCGATGCAAAATAGTAGCATTAAGTGAACAAGGCTACAGTTATAAAGAAATTAGAAGAAACATTGGTGGAAACTTAACCAAAGGTGGCATTTCTACTGTACACTTTTCCCAAAAGGTTTCCACAATTTTGGCCACTACTGTATAGGCAAAATTACCAAGTGGCCTGCTCTGTTTTCTGGTATTAAAGCCTTGCATTTTATAACGCGTGAAGTCTTTTGAACCGTTTGTCTTTAACTGCTTCTGATGAAGAAGACCTTGAAAAGCATTTGAGATTCTCAAATTCTCTGGCTTTATTGCTGCTTTCATTGTTATGATTGGTCTCACTATTGGGCCGGTTTTTAGACTGGATTTGGCATTTTATCCACCTATCAAGTCCTTCCCAAGAACCTGGGATTGGCAGATATCATTATTTGATAGTATTGAAGGTACCGTAGCAGGATGAAAACTGTTCCAAGTAAAGCTGCTTTTTGCAATTGGCTGATGGGGATTTTGTCAGTGCTGATGATGGTGTTGCAGTCATGCTTCAGTTGTTTTGGGATTGCAATCTTTGCTTCCTTTTGCCACAGTCGTTCTACTTCAATTTGCAGGTCTTTGTATTTTGTGATTTTTTTTTGCAGTTCTTTCTCTTCTATTCTGCTGTTTCCTGGTACTGTCGCATCCACTATTAAGAATTGTTTGGTGTCTTTCTTATCAACAATGGTTAATTATTTTTTATTTTTATCAGATTTCATGTCTACTTTTAACTACTCTGATGCTCTAATGATAATAGCAAAAAAAAAAACCCATTCTGGGGGTGGATCTAGGAAGTCTGACAATATGCACATTGTAATGTCACAATACCAGGTCTGGACTTTTTGCGTGTGACATCATATGCATGTACAAAAGAGGGAAGGAAGGAAAAGTACACACTTTCATGACTGTTGCCAGCCCTTTGAGATAGGCAAGGACCAAAACAGATTCCCTATATTAGAATTGAACTTACACAACATAGGCCCAAGCTATTTGTAGGACCCCTTTCCCCATTGTTTTTGTTTACCCCATCAGATCTACAGATCTTACAACCGTAATTGAGCTAGAAATTTTGATGGCGAGAAGGAAAGTGGGCCACTACATGACTGTGAGAGGTCTTACGACTTTTTTGCGGCAGCCATTAAGCGAACCCTGTGGTTGTTAAGCGAACCCATTGTTCAATACGGGGTGCTTTTTGTCAGAAACTGGAAGTAAATGCCGGTTTCGGGCAAATATGTGCTAAATTGCAGTCACGTGACCACGGGACACTACAAATGGCTATAAATGTTGGCCAGTTGCAGAGCACCCAAAATGCAGTCGTGTGACTATGGGGTGGCAGGCAGGGCAGATGTCAGAAGTTTGAATCAGGTTGTAAGTAGCTTTTTCAGGCTCCGTTGTAAATTTGAAGGGTCGCTAAGTGACTGGCTGTAAGTCGGGGGTCACCTGTAGTAGAGGAAGCAGGCTCTAGATCCTTTCAAATCATCATGCTGGGCTCCCCCAGGGTTTTGGCCTTCTTGGTGGCAGGGTCTGCCCTATGAGATTTCCCCTCCCCTCCCCTGAGCTCATAGTATCAAAGCACAATTCCCTCCGCCAATTAACAGTCATAAATCACATTCCCCAATTAGCTCGAAGCACGGGCTTCCTCTCCAGGTCTCCAGCCTGCCAATTCTTTATCAGCTCTGGTTACAATAACCTTGTTTCTCACACTAGGTTTAGTGTTGTTATGTCTAGCTGAACTCTCGTTCGCATCCCCCCTCCTAGCATCATCTAACTCTAAAAGCAAAAGGTAAAAGATGGCTACATTTCCATCTGGTGTCAATGCAAAAACATCCGATGTTAGCAGCATTGACATTAGCCTTTCGTAAGGCACTAAGACAGGGGTCTTCAAACTTGGCCCTTTTATGACTTGTGGACTTCAACTCCCAGAATTCCGCAGCCAGCATGCCTGGCTGAGGAATTCTGGGAGTTGAAGTCCACAAGTCATAAAAGGGCCAAGTTTGAAGACCCCTGCACTGAGAAAACTTGGCTCTTTCCTCAGGTGTTTGAGTCAGGAGGCTAAATGAGTTTTGCCATTACTATTGTGTCTTTTTTTCTTCTGTGAGTGGGTTTTATCCTTGGGCACGAAGGGTTATAAGCCTGGGAGGGATGTTTTGTTTTTTTGGATTTTTAATCCTTGTGTGAGATGGGCGGCCATATAAATGAAATAATTTGAATGAATATAAATAAACTCTACTTTATTGACACAGGCTATAATAACATTTTGGAAGGCTGACTATTCCCTTCCTCATATTAGTAAATAAGGGTGGATCCAGCCTGAGCTTCTTTCTCATGCTATCTCTGCTTCCTAGACAGAGAAAACCTGCTTTTTGCTTCTGTAAGCATTTCTGCATAGTTTTTCCCAGCTCATTTTTTAAAGTCTCTCTAGGGCAGGTGTGTCAAACTGGCGATCCGCAGGCCGGATGCATCACACACAGGCCACGCCCACCCCGGCTCCGCAAAGGCAAAAAACATCGCAATACATCACAATACTTCACGTGACACAATTGAGTTTGACACCCGTGCTCTAGGGAGTGAAGAGAGAGCCTTGTGGGCTTAGGTCCGTTGCTGCAGTGGGGAAAGAGGCACTTCGATTCTCCTTATTTCATTCTGCACACTCAGTTGCCCCACCGGTGGGGCCCACTGGCACACCTCTGAAAGATTGCCAAGCGATTGAAAGTTCATTTAAATGATGATGATGATGATGATGATGATGATGATGATGATGATGAAGAAGAAGAAGAAGAAGAAGAAGAAGAAGAAGAAGAAGAAGAAGAAGAAGAAGAGGAGGAGGAGGAGGAGGAGGAGGAGGAGGAGGAGGTGGTGGTGGTGGTGGTGGTGGTGGTGGTCTGGATAGTGGACGTGGCAGTGTCTGGAGACAGCAGAATAGACGGGAAAGAACTGGAGAAGATAACAAAATACAAAGACCTACAAATAGAAATACAAAGACTGTGGCAAAAGCAAGCAAGGGTAGTACCAATAGTAATAGGCGCCTTGGGTGCAATCCCAAAACAACTGGAGCACCACTTGAACACCATTGGCATTGACAAATTCGCCATTAGTCAATTGCAAAAGGCAGCCTTACTAGGAACCGCTTCCATTCTGCGACAATATCTGTAATACCATCAAACATCCACATCTGCCTATCCCAGGTCCTTGGTAAGGACTCGATAGGTAGACAAAATGCCAAATCCAGTCTAAACATCTGACTGACTGTGTGATGATTAATAATAATAATAATAATAATAATAATAATAATAATAATAATAATAATAATAATTAGTAGTAGTAGTAGTTGGAAGGGACCTTGGAGGACATCTAGTCCAACCCCCTGCTCAGGCAGGAAACCCTATACCATTTCAGACAAATGGCTGTCCAATCTCTTCTTAAAAACTTCCAGTGTTGGAGCATTCACCACTTCTGGAGGCAGGTTGTTCCACTGGTTAATTGTTCTAACTGTCAGGAAGTTTCTCCTTAGTTCTTAGGCCAGTTTTGCTGAAAACCAGGTGTAAATGCCGGTTTTCTGCAAATAATGTTGTGAAATACGGTCACATGACTGTGGGACGCTGCAAACAATCGTATCTGTGGGTCACTTGCCAAGTGCAGTTGTGACCACAGGGGAGCAGCCATTGGAGTCTGAATCCCTATCCCCAGGGAGGGCCATTGTAAATTTGAACGGTCACTAAGTGACCAATCGTAAATTAGGATTATCTGTATCCAGAGCTCAAATGGAATAAACCTACAAATTGTTGTGCTTGGCTCTGGGTTTTTTTCCCCCAAAAGAGGTGTAGTCAGGAACATTAACCAGAATATTTTGAGGTTGGGGTAACTTTTCACCACAGCATAGAATATCTTCCAGAAAATTTACAAGCTAATTTGAGGGCTAATCCACATGGAGTGCTGTTTCCATCTGTCCTGTTTGCCATTATTTGCTCCCTAGAAACTAAAATGGGCGATCTGAAATGTGAGCTGGCCACAGACAAGGAGCATATATCGGAGGTGGTCACCCTTTGAGAGCTGCATGCAACAAAATTTCATTTTGATGTATGCCGATTGGTTTACATTTAAAGTGACAACAACAACAACAATAATAATTGTTATTATTATTAACCTCAGAGTGGTCCTTTCATGAGGATGGTAGTAGTACATTGGAAAGGCTTCTTTCCCAAGGACACCCAAATTTGGTGTGCAATCTTACAATCTTCCTTCCTTCCTTCCTTCCTTCCTTCCTTCCTTCCTTCCTTCCTTCCTTCCTTCCTTCCTTCCTTCCTTCCTTCCTTCCTTCCTTCCAATACTTGCAAGTATTTAGAATCAAAGGTCAGAGGGAAAGTCTGCTTGATATGAGGAAGCAGGTGCTGGGATGATGCATTGCACTAATGAAATGCAAGGACAAATTACTTTGGGAAGGAGGGGGATGATGGTGGTGGCTCACAGCTTTTTAGCAACAAGTTCATGTTCCAACATTAAAGATTTGTGTGGGACCACCAGCATGTTGCAATATAACTGAAATATTTACAACCCATAGGCCTCTTTGGACAGGAGGAGGAGAAGGGAACAGCTAGTGAAAGGTTTTCTATAATAGGATAGCTGGGTTTTTTTGCTTTTTTAAAAAAGCCAGATTGGTGAAGACTGATGCAAATAAACCAACACGTATAGAAAGGATCTGGCTTGTCCACCCTACAAACATAGGTGTATTCTGCAAAGCTCAGATCATAGCTCTTAATATGACAAATGGGGGAAAGCAATCCTAGCAAATGTATTGAATTAATTCAACGTAGCTTTTTTTTTGTATTAATTCAAAACAAAGTTGTCTTTTATCTCACCTCCAGCTATTGCTAATTGCCTGCCTGTAATTTTATTGGAGCCATCCATTTGGGGATGATATATTATTTAATTAAGATAAAATAATCATGTCATTTTTTGATGTGTGTTTGATGAACCAATCTTGCATGAGGGAGCAAGGTTTATTAACTTGAGGGCCACATACAAGTAATCCTCAACTTACAACCATTCTTTTAATAACTCTTTGAAATAGCAATAGCATTTAGACTTATATACCGCTTCACAGTGCTTTACAGCCCTCTCTAAGCGGTTTACAGAGTCAGCATGTTGCCCCCAACAATCTGGGCTCTCATTTTATCGACCTCGGAAGGATAGAAGGCTGAGTCAATCTTGGGCCCTGTCAAGATTGAACTGGCTGTGGGCAGAGTTAGCCTCCAACACTGCATTCTAACCACTGCGCCCCCATGGCTCCTATTACAGGTAGTCCTCGACTTGCAGTCACAATTGAGCCCAAAATTTATGTTGTTAAGTGAGACATTTGTTAAGTGAGTTTTGCCCCATTTTACAACCTTTCTTGACACAGTTGTTAAGTGAATCACTGTGGTTGGTAAGTTAGTAACCTGGTTGTTAAGTGAATCTTGCTTCCCCATTGACTTTGCTTGTCAGAAGCTGATCAAATGACCTTGGGACACAGCAACGGTCGTAAGTATGATCCATTTAAAATTTTATCACATGATCAGGGGGATGCTGCAAAGATTGTAACTGCGAAAAATGGTCATAAGTCACTTTTTTCATTGCCATTGTAACCTTGAAGAGTCACTAAATGAACTGTTGTAAATAGAGGACTACCTGTATGACAGCACAAAAAAAAGTGGCTTATGATAGATTCTCACTCTTATAACCGTTGCCGCGTCTCATGGTCATGTAATCAAAATTCAGGCACTTGTAACATTTATGGTAGCTGATTGTCCTGGAGTCATATGATAGCCCTTTGCAAACCTTCTAAGACGGCTGGCTGAGGAATTCTGGGAGTTGAAGTCCACAAGTCTTAAAGTTGCCAAGTTTGAAGACCCCTTTTCTAAGACAAAAATCTGAAAAAATCAATGGCCATAGCTGGATTCACTTGTATTTAATAACCAAGGTGGTTAACTTAAAAGCTGTGGTAAAAAAAGGTCGTAAGATCAGGGGTGGCTCAATTAACAATTGCCTTGCTTAGCAGCAGAACTCCAGGCCCAGTTGTGGTTGTAAGTCGAGGACTATGTGAAAGGTTTTGCATTGCAGCTTGAGGGCCACACTCTGGCTCAGGAATTCTGGGAGTTGAAGTCCACGAGTCATAAAAGGGCCAAGGTTGCCTACCCCTGGCCTAGACAGACCCATTTTGTGGTAGGGCTTTTAAGGAGAAAATGAACACTTTGGTCTTCTACAGGTTTTAAGGAAGACCGTTCGTCCCTTAGGCCAGGGGTCCCCAACCTTTGGGCTGTGGGCCACCATTGGGCTGTGGCCTGTTTGGAATTGGGCCACGCAAGCAGCGGGCCAGTGGGCAATTGCGCATGTGTGTGTGCCAGTCCGCCACTCACTGTGTGCGTGCATGTGCCATTTGTGTGGCCCAATTCCCCTCCCCCCCTCCCAGGCCGCCAAGTGGCAAAGGTTGGGGACAGCTGCCTTAGGCCTCTAAAGTGTTAAAAATGTCCAAAGGTTTTGGTAACTGCATGATTGATGGTGCCCTACTTGCATGTCTGGAAGCTCTAATTAAGAAAGTATATATTTCCACTTCCTCCTCCTCCTCCCTCCCCCATGTCTTCTAATCTGTTTGTTTGATCAACATTTCATGGCATTTTGAAAGTTTCACTCTTTTTTGTGTGACTTTAGTCAAACTAACAAAAGTGAATTTCATACGGAGGTTTTTTTTGGTTTTTTTTTTAAAGCAAAGCCTGCTAGGGTAGTATTGGTTTTACTCTGGACGTGCTTTCGGTTTGCATGTTTGCAGTCAGCACCCAAGTGAAAGCAAATATTTAAGTGTTAAATAGGGCTCTATAAATGTAGTATTTAAAGAGAACATTGGGTAATATTGCTGTGGCCAACAAAGGAATTAGATCCTGAAGGGCATTAAACTCTCCACCCATTGCTCTTAAAAAAGGAATCCTTGAATGCCTCCTTTTTAGCTGAGTGTTTTGAAATGAATCTATCATTCTAATATATTTTTTAAAAGGTTCTTCTTAGTCTATATCCATCCTTTCAGTTTATAGAAGAAGATTTGAAAGGGAAATAAAATATAAATATCACAGAAGAGTAGCTGGCCATGGACATGGTGTTGACAGGAGGGATTTAGTTCCTGGGAACATGTTGTGTGTTACCAGGATGATGGTCTACTTAGGCCAAGATGGATTGCACAGAGAAAGACTTAAGAATTATGAGTTTTAGCTGAATTGCATCACAATTGGATGCTTTAAAGAGGGAGTTGGGAATGATAACCCAGGATTAAGAACTTCAGACAGAAATCTGTGCCCTGCTGTAATAAATCAAAGAATAAATCAAAGAAGAAGTCAATTACCTGATAGAATGTGGGAAAGAAACAAAATGACCTTGAACTCTTATGACATGACGGGAAGACAAATATGATTTTAATGGCTACAGCAGAGACCTGATAGGATAATCTCATAATTGGATGAAAGAAAGTTGAAAGAGGCAACTACTTGAGAGGAAGAGAAACAAGAAGAAGTGGAATTTCTTTGAATAACTGCCTTCATCTGCAGGTTCTGGGGAATGTAACAGATAGTCCTTGGCTTATGACAATAATTGAGACTAAAATTTCTGTTGCTAAGTGAGACAGTTGAGTTTTGCCCCATTTTGCGACCGAGACAGTTGAGTTTTGCCCCATTTTGCGACCTTTCTTGCCACAGTTTTTAAGTAAATCATTGCAGTTGTTCAGTTAGTAACACAGTTGTTAAGTGAATCAGGCTTCCCCGTTGACTTTGCTTTTCAGAAGGTCGCAAAAAGCAATCACATGATGCTGGGACACTGCAACCGTCATAAATAGGAGTCAGTTGCCAAGCATCTGAATTTTGATCGGTCGTAAATGTGAAAAATTGTCATAAGTCACTTTTTTAGTGTCATAACTTCGAACAGTTACTAAATGAACAGTTGTAAGTCAAGGACTACCTGTCCTTCATGCTCTTGTGACCCAATTGGTTAAAATGTGAAAGTAAGAAAAAAACCAAAATTGATTTATTTATTATTGCCATCCATCTCAAACAAGCGGCTCTGAGTGGTGAAAAAATAAATAAGATATTCTTGGCATAGGGCAGGGGTAGGCAACCTTGGCTCTTTTATGACTCGTGGACTTCAACTCCCAGAAATCCTGAGCCAGCATGGCTCAGCTTGGAAACCTCTCCCTTTCCCCTCAGCATGGCTGGCTCAGGAATTCTGGGAGTTGAAGTCCATGAGTCATAAAAGAGCCAAGGTTGCCTACCCCTGGCATAGGTAATCCTCGACCTACACTCATTCATTTAGCGACCGTTTGAACTTACACTTAAAAAAAGTGACGACTGGCCCTTCTACTTAGAACCATCGCAGCATCCCCACAGTCATGGGATCAAAATTTGGCACTTGGCAATTGCCATGTTTTTAGGATGGTTCAGTATCCAGGAGTCCTGAAGTCACCATTTGTGACCTTCTCAAGATAGTTTCTGACAAGCAAAGTCAATGGAGGAACCCGGATTCACTTAACTGCAATGATTCGCTTAACAACCGTGGCAAAATAAGGTTGTAAAATTGGGCGCAACTCACTTAACCACCACCTTGCTTAGCAATGGAAATCCTGGTCTCCGTAGTGGCTGTAAGTTGAGGACTACCTAAACCTACTAAAAATGATAAACTCCCTTGAGTTTGACTTGACTCCTAGTGGCTACCTATCCATATCTCTGAAGTTTTACTGGAAACAATTTGGAAATGGCTTCCCATTGTTTTCTTCGGGGTTGCTTTTTGCCTTCCCCATCTACAGCTCTGGGAATTTCAAGCGCTCTCTGTCTAATAACACCAACAAGGTCCGGTCCTGCTTAGCTGTCCTAAAGTCAGCCAAGGTTGGCTAGATTCTGCCACCTGTTGTGATTGGTGACTGCCACCAATCAACCATTCAGGCTGAACAGGTGGATGATTTTCCCACAACCGATTGCAGTAGTGGTGATGAGGGCATTAATCATCTAACCGTACCTGGGAAGCTCATTTATTTGTTTATTTTGCAAATTGTATATGGCAGCCCATCCTTAATCCAATAACTCCAGCTGGCTAACCAAGCAACAAGAAGAAAAGCATTCAGACCAGGGAAAGGAGCAATATAAGATACCAGTTAAAATAATCAGCTCCTTAACAGTGCAGAGCAAATCACACAGCCAGGCTCCATTAGCAATTTTAAGGAATCCTGAAAGGCCAACAGAGTCAAAATATGTTCTGCCTCTTGTGAATTTTTCAAAAAATCCCTGATGTTTTGCCGACAGTTTTCTCGTTCAACATGTTTACCGTGTTATATTGTGAGCATATCAGCACCACCTCCCCTTCTATAATTGCCAGATTAATATACATACATACATACACACACACACACACACACACACACACACACACACACACACATACATTCCTCAATTTACAACAGTTTGTTTAGTGACTGTTCAAAGTTACAACGGCACTGGAAAAAGTGACTTACTGTATGACCATTTTCCCACTTACGAATCGCCATGGTCACGTCATCAAAATTCAAATGCTTGGCAACTGACTTATATTTGTGATGGTTGCAATGTCTTAGAGTTGTGTGATCACCTTTTGCAACCTTCTGACAAGCAAAGTCAATGGGGAAGACACATTCACTTAACCGTGTTATAAACTTAACAAGTACAGTGATTCACTTAACAACTGTGGCAAGAAAGGTCGTGAAAAGGAGCAAAACTCACTTAACAAATGTCTCACTTAACAACATATATTTTGGGTTCAACTGTGGTCACAAGTTGAAGACTACCTGTATATATAGCTATATCCATCCATCCATCTATCCATCCATCCATCCATCCATCCATCCCTATCTATCTATCCATCCATCCATCCATCTATCCATATCTATCTATCATCCATCCATCCATCCATCCATCCATCCATCCATCCATCCATCCATCCATTTTATAACATAAAACAAAGTAAACATGTAAAAGCTGATTAGAAACGCAAGCCACCACTAAACCTGAAGTGTCATGGTGACCATTCATTCCCCAGGAGGCCCGGCCTCTGCTTTGAATCGTTTTTGGAAATCCAGTCATGAGGATTCTAATTTAATCTCAGTGGAATTAGATATTAACCAATAATTTCATACTTACTAATATGGAAGACGTAGGAGACAAAGTGGAACTGGCAGCAATTTTTAGGGAAAGTGACCATGGAAAGTTGGAATTTTTGATTTTTAAGAGAAATTTAAGAGAAGGTTTGGACTCAGTTGTGGTCATAAGTCAAGGACTACCTATGTCTCATTGAGTGCAAGATACAGAATAAAGAGCCTCAGTTGTAGAGAGTGATAAGACTCCAGTAGAAAATAAAATCTTTATGATGGGAGGAATCCCTATCACGGTAGTAGTGAGCACTGTTTCTCTAAATGAGTTCATATAGGCTGGACAGTGCCTTGGTGCACATGGACTTCAACTAGGGTACCTGCATTCATAAATGGTCTGCTTCTGTCTACAGCAGGCCTGCACAGCTTAGAGAAAGGATTACACTGATAAAATTAAAAATAGTTGCAGGCCACAAAGAAATAGCTGGTGTACCATGGACCTGGCGTCATCGGTGAGACTTGGAGGCGCCCAGCAGAGGGTCTGCCAGGATAATGGCAGCCGATTCTTCCTGGCATCAGCAAAGTGTGGCAATACTGAATTCAATTGAATTTTTTTACAAATGCCAGCGGGCCACATATTACACTGGCCTTCTGGCCTACAGTCCTTCTTTCTGTCTATGAAGCAAGTCCTGTGCCTCTTTTGACATTTTTTGAAATTCATTACCCTTTAACCACAAATGTGGGAAATATATAATCCTCCTTTTGGGGGTGAAAAAAGGAAGACGACACTTAAATGGCTGATAAACTGAATCATGGTCAGTTCTGAAAGCCATGTGTGATTTTGTTTGGTTGATATTTCCTGTCTCTGGAATCTTTAAAAAGAGAAACCTCCCTTCTTATCTCTGCTGGATTCTTTTCACTGAGTTTTGCAACTGGGGGAAGCGCCTTGTGGGGTCTTTATTGATCTTGGAAGCTAAGCAAGGTCAGACTAGCTTGAAGGGGACACTGCAGGGAAATCCCAGGGTCTGGCTGTAGGCCGGACTGGACATCTGAAAAAGACAGTGGCAAACCGCTTCTAAATTGCTGCCTGGGAGAAAAAAAAATGTTGTTTTTCATCTTTTGTGAGAGTTTTTACTTTGCAACCAAAGGGGGACACCCACTGCATTCTGGCTGTCTTGCAGGAGTTAGTTGTCTGTTTAAATTTTGTCTCGTGATCAGTGAATCGTCCTTCAATGAGCAGGTTTTGTGTTCATGGCTTATGCAGTCTTTTTCAGTTCACCAGTATGCTGCTAAATTAGAAACCAGAAATTAATATATTTTCTGTATAAAACTCTGTCGTGTGATCTCCTAGTGTGGGATGCTAAATGGGAAATGTTTTCTTTTCTTTCCTTCCTTGTCTTAATTCTCTTTCTTATTTTACAGGGAAGAACCTCTACACAAATGAATATGTAGCAATCAAGTTGGTAAGCTTATTTCTAGTGTATATTGTTGTCGGGTTTTGAAGCTGGTCCTTTTTCCCCCCTCCTATTAATTCCTAATAAACTAGATCAGTGTTTCCCAACCTTGGCAACTTTAAGATGCGTAGACTTCCAACTCCCAGAATTCCCCAGCCAGCATGGGAATTCTGGGAGTTGAAGTCCACAAGTCTTAAAAGTTGCCAAAGTTGAACAACCTGGTCTAGATCCTTCTGTAGGCCAGACACGTGGCCTGCTCCTGGGCTGTGGATCTAAATCTATCAAAGAGTCACGGCGTTGATCTCTTTCATGCTTAGCATCATCTGAATTAGCAGCCAGTCTCCAGCAAATCTGTTAAAGAAAGGACAGTTTCTCTCCCCAGAAAGTGAGAGACACGGTATACAATAATGGTCACTTTGATTTAAGTTAGTGTGAAATATTGATTGACGCCTGCAAACTAATCCTTTGAAAAAGAAATGAAATAATTCAGCGACACTTCAAAAGCTGAGAGCAGCAGTGAAAATTTGGGGGCCTTGTGCTCCATTTGGTTTGATGAAAATCCCACAAAAGTTTGGTTCATAACAATTCGCCTTTCAAGTACCACAAGGCTCCAGCTTGTTCTTGCTGAGGCTTACTAATGTGACTGTGCTTCTAAAATTGGTAGTATATTGGTGTATCTCCCCGTAATTAACTGGAAAGAGTTAGAATCTGGCTAGTTCTTCGGTTTTGCTATCATAGCCATTCCTAACAATTTGTCCCCTCTTCTTTTAAATAGTCTTCCTGATTGCATTCTTTCCAGAAGTGTTGGGATTCTGCATCCCCAAATGCCTAGCTGGCATTGCCATTTTGGTTTTTTAGAAAGAATTCTGGGAGTTGTGGTTGCTACACAATTGGAGGTTCAGATTAAAGACGGTGGGTGGGCTTTTAATGACTCCTATGCTGAGTTGGCTTGATGTCCTTGATGCTCTCCAGTGCCAACATTGTGGACTTCCTCTCCAGTGCCAACTTGTGGACTTCAACTCCCAGAATTCCTCAGTCAGCCCTGGCTGGCTGAGGATTTCTGGGAGTTGAAGTCCACAAGTCATAAAAGGGCCAAGTTTGAAGACCCCTGACTTAGAGGCAGGTCCCATTCGGTCAGGTAGGCCTGCAGCCTTAGTTCCCCTCCATTCACAATCCATTCACAATCACTGCCTCACATTTGTTGTTTGTTTGCAATTATCTCTTGTTTCATTAACAAATGTATGGCTACAGGGTTTGTAACTTGTCTTTTTTCTAGGAACCTATCAAATCCAGAGCTCCTCAGCTGCATTTGGAATACCGATTTTATAAACAGCTTGGCAATGCAGGTAAGTAAAAACAACCGATTTGTAGAATTATCCAGAAAAAGGTTTTTTTTAAAGTTTATTTCAGTTTCCTAGTCCTGGTGAGTACAGAGGAATTGTTGCTTTGTTTTAAAAGTGTTTGTAAGAAGTTTAATTCTTGGAACATGCTTGCTTAATAAGCCTGGTTGATTACCTAATTACTAACCTCTCTCCTGTCTCCACTATCGTAGTCATTCTAACTTTTGAAGCTCTTTTTTTCCTTTTAAACTTTGATAGTTTAATAAAACTCTCACCTCAGTAACCATGAATTTTTTTGTGTGTGTATTGACTCTGCTGCAGGTGTTTAAAGAAGTTGATGCATGTTACATTTTTAAAACTTCTGTGAACTCGTGTTTATGTAGTGAATAATATTTTAAAATTTTATCTGTTAAAAATGCCATTCAAAGGAAAAGCTGATACACGTTTAGAGAAGATTTTTTTTTATTTTCTCTCCTCAAGGATTATAAGGACTTTAAATAGGATCTGTGTTGACCTGCAGAACACTTATGTTAGGGTGCTGCAACTGAACAACTATTTGTCTGAAATAATATAGGATCTCCTGCTTATGCAGGGGGTTGGACTAGAAGACCTCCAAGGTCCCTTCTAGCTCTGTTATTCTGTTAAATATCAGATGTTCTTCTAGCGTAGTGAGTCTCAACCTTGGCAACTTTAACTTTTGTGGACTTCAATTCCCAGAGTTCTGGGAGTTGAAGTCCACAAGACTTAAAAGTTGCCAAGATTGGACACCCCTGATCTAGAAGTAAACTGTAGAGCCATATTCACTTCATCCAGCTACCTCTGCAATCACATCACTTTCTTTTCCACCCTTTCCAGAAGGAATCCCTCAGGTCTACTACTTTGGGCCATGTGGAAAGTACAACGCCATGGTCTTGGAGCTGCTGGGCCCAAGCCTAGAAGACCTCTTTGACTTGTGTGACCGGACATTCACTCTCAAGACCGTTCTTATGATTGCCATCCAACTGGTGAGCATCCATTCTGTAGAGACGTGCATTCTTTGCTACTCTCTTCACGCAACCCTCAAGACTTAGGACCAGTCCAAAACCTCCTGCTCAGTTAAAGCAATTCCAGTAACCCGGAATTCTCTCAATTAAGGAGCAGCTGTCAAGGCAGCAAGCTGCTCAGTTCTTCCTTCATTACCCTTCTTGATTTGTGTGCCGTACGTAAAGCTTCTTTCCTGCCAATCAGCACAAAAACACAGTGGAAGCGAATTTTCTCTTTAACCTGCAGAGCGCCTTTGTTTCCTTATTGAGTTTGGAGAAAGGTTAATTTCAAAAAATTACAGAGTACTAATTGTTGAGGGTTGGCTTACCCGATTCAATGAACATATATTTTGCTATTTAAAGTTCTAGGGAAAAGAACTTAGGATGTGAGATGTTTTGGTCTGGTTTTTAACGATAGTCTGATCAGAGTTTCTCTCCTTGCTTTCTCTTCCGGCCCAGATTACACGGATGGAGTACGTTCACACCAAAAGCTTGATCTACAGAGATGTAAAGCCAGAAAACTTCCTGGTGGGAAGGCCCGGAAGCAAGCGCCAGCACACCATCCACATAATTGACTTTGGCCTGGCCAAAGAGTACATTGACCCAGAGACCAAAAAGCATATCCCCTACCGAGAGCACAAGAGTCTGACGGGAACGGCGCGGTACATGAGCATCAATACTCACCTGGGGAAAGGTGAAGAAGGGGCACTTCCTGTCATGTTTCCAGGGAGGGGGAGAGAGGGATGGAAGATAGGTGTCTGTGGGGGAGGGGAGTTCTCATAAATCTCAACTTTAACAAAAAATTAAAAAGCTGCTTTCCCTCACTAGTGTCTGTCTGTCTGTCTGTGTGTCTGTGTTTGCCCCTCTGAGTCACTGTGAACTCTTGACGACTGTCTGGATCAGTCCCTGCAGTTTTCTGGGCAATGTTTTTGGAAGCGGTTTTCTCTGTGAAACGGATTGCAGGTTGATTCAAAATTTCCCTGGAACTGTTGTGTAGCAAAAAAGTGTCTTTGCACTAGAAGAAAATCCTTTCTTGCACAAGAGCTGGCACAATATGTTTGCTAATTTCTCACTGCTCTGCTTGCTGCTTACTGTCCTTGCAGTTTTGCACATCCACCAACTTCAAATCACAGCTTCAAGGAGATTGCAGAGGGTTACGGTTGAAGGGTACTGCCCAGCATAAGTAGACATATTTACGACTGGTGCAAAGTCTGTGCTGGAGACAATACAGACTTTACAGGACTCAGTGCTACAAAGTGTGCAAATGAGGTCTAACACTCGTATCCTAAACCTCAAGCCCTTTATTCATGGCTCATTGAATAACTTGCAGTTAGCTAGGATCATGCAGCAAGCAAAAATATAAACAAACAAACCATAATATGCCTCTGTTGTGTGAAAATAGTTTAGGCTATTGGCTGTCATGGTTTGGAACCCCCAGAGGTCAGGGCAGTCTCTCTGAATTCTACAGAATTGCTGAATTGTTGAATAAACCTTATTTGGAGGGTGTGTGTGTGTCCCTGAATCGTTTTGTTTTCAACTGTCAGAAGCAGGTTATCTGGATGGATTCTTTCATAGATGACAAAGATACAATGAATGTTTATAATTTACTTCTTTATCCAGGTGATTATTAGGCACAGAGGAGTGAGACAGGATTAAGTCATATCTGGTCTACTACACTGGGTATCTTAGCTGGGTTTACATCATGCTCTCCATTCAATGCTTTATTGAATAAGTCATAAATAGCGGAGTTCACACCGTAGAATAAACCCTGAACCATGATTTACAAATGCAGTGGTGTTCATAAAGTACACTAAGTCAATCAAATCATTTCCCACCTTGCGGTGATTTGCAGTATGCAGACCCAATCAGAAGCATTTTTTTTTAAAAGCAATGTAATTGCAAGAATGCTCTTGATTCATTCAGATTTTTTGTGATCTTGTGCAGAACAAAGCCGAAGAGATGACCTGGAAGCACTTGGTCACATGTTCATGTACTTCCTCCGGGGAAGTCTGCCCTGGCAAGGCCTCAAGGTGAGTCCTATCTCTATGGGAAAATATGCAAATTTAAACGAACCGAATTTTAAGCATTTGCATGTTTTTCCTTTTTGCTACTGCATGGATTTACCCTCTGAATATTGCAATTCTTCATTATGAGGGGTCCTTGGTGCTCTCTGTGCTTGGTTGCTTTCTTGCAGATATTTCATTACCCAACTAAGTGGCTAGTAGGGAGTGGGGTTCACTTTCCATTTATATTCTAGTTCTTCCATATGTTTTCCATCTTACCTGGGTAGCGTCTTATAAGCTAGGAACTAAGACATATTTACGATTCCCTTCGTAAAGAAGAAGCTGAGGATCCCAGATCTGTACTCCTTTGATTATTTTCTCCTTGTGGTGTCGTTGTGGAACTGGCCCAAGAGTTGCTTGTGTGTTAGGTGGGTCCATATGCCACAGACTGAAATCAGTTGAAAATGTTAGTTGTCCACAGATTCACTCTCATGCAGCTGGCTTGATATCACCCACAACGTATGCAGAACAGTGAAGAGTGTAACCATGTCTATTGTATTATCTCCCTAATTTGTGTCTAGAGTTCCTGGATCACCCCAGTTTCTTCCACTTGCAGCCCAGACTCTAGAATGATGATCATCATCTGACTTTGTGCCTGTTTATTGCTCTTACAGCAAGAATCACCAGCTTTCCATTTGCTGAATCCAGGGATTTCCACTAGGAGAGAGAGTGGCTTGATTGGCGCAGGCCTTAGTTGTGTTCCATTTAGAGTGCAGGTAGTCCTCAACCTATGACCCTAATAGACCCTGCCCATTACAGTCATAGCAGTCATCAAACGGGCCAGTTACCTGACCTACCCCATTTTATGACATGTTTTGGGGTGGTTGTAAGTGTGAACATTACAGTCGTTAAGCAAACACAGTCATTAACTGTGGGCATGGTTTTGCTAGAAAGTGGAAGTAAACGGTCACGTGTGACCGTGTTGTGGGGCGCCCGAAGTGCATTCACATAACCATGCAAGGGGGGCGACGGTCAGAACTGCAGGTCTGCGTCAAATCCCTTTCTTAGGTGGATCGTAACTTTGACGGTCACTAAATGACCAGTTGTCAATTCAGACTTCCTGAATTATGATGGTCAGGAAGATGTTTCCAGTTCCTCTCTCTGTTCTTTGTGCTGGTCCTACACTCCTCTCATATCTTGTTACATCATGTAGCTCTTCTCTAGGCAGGACAGACCCCCAAGCTGTTGTTCAGAGACCTTTGTTCACAAATATCCCAACTTTTGGCCTTATTTCTCTCTACAGTACTATTTGCTCCTTACGCTCCTCTGATGGTTTCTTGTTCCATGGTTCAGGGTTGCAGTCTCCAGCTTCCTGGTTTTCAGACATCCAGCCCTGTGGCTCTGGAATTCCTTCCTTTCTCCTTGAGGAGGTTTGACAGCCTGTAAAAGGGGTTAAAGACCCTTTTATCTGACAAACAGAGTTAGTGCTTGGTCAACCCAGCCTTCTGTCCTTAGTTGACCATTCCTAGGTTAAGCCCTGCCTTGGTTTCAATGATGAATTTATAGGCGCTTGATTGCACTGCAAGGTCTTTTTAAAAACCACGTTTTGGATTCTGTCTTTTTGTTTGCCTTGGCTATTAATATCTATTTACTGGTTTGGTTACTAAATTGTGAATTAACTGGATGGGATGGGGTTTTGTAATTATAGTACAGTGTTTTTATGATCTGTACACACCTCAGTAAAAACACGTAATTGCAGTAATGTGTTTTTGTTGTTCTTAGTCCACCTGGGCAAATAAAATGCCTGGTGCACGTTTTGTGCAATCCTCACAATTTATCCAATGTCTTGCAGAACAGTTGTGTTTTTCTTGGCACTCTTTCCCTATGAAACACCGGCTTCCACAGCCTGACCTGACACCTCTCTCCTCCTCCTTCCCACCCTTGGTGTCTCTTCCTAGGCGGACACCCTGAAAGAGCGGTACCAGAAGATTGGCGATACCAAGAGAGCCACACCCGTTGAAGTGCTGTGTGAAAGCTTCCCTGGTAAGGATCTCCGGCAACGCAGAGACAGTATCAGGTTTCACTGCCAGGAAGAGAGATTCAGATAATTTAAAAGGGAGGAGGCAGTTTATATCAAAGGACCATGGTTAAAGGTTAAGCTTGGTTTGCAGTCAAGGGTTGCACTATAGGTTGTCTTTGCTCACAATGCTGCCTGATTATTTATTTTTATTTTATTAAATTGATATGCCACCCATCTTGTGGATTACATCTCCTTCTAAAATATTCTGTGCCAGCTTTCATTGTCATGGCTGCAAATTCAAGGAATTAAGTTGGGGAGAGAGAGGTATCAGTACGGTCAGTGGGAGAGGCAGATATGGCGGGAGCAGAGGACCATATCAGGTTAGGGGAGCACGCACACGCTATTTACAAGCTTGTGGGTGCTCCGGTCCTCAGGTCTCCACTCGGCTTCCAGGAGACCTAGATCCCCCGGCCCGGAACCATCGGCTGCTGTTATGCAACGCCAGGTCCGTGGTAA
>NW_015386393.1:6077555-6080649 GCF_001527695.2 Protobothrops mucrosquamatus
GGCTTTTCCAGCAAGCGGGCCTGACCTAGGGAGGATTTTAGGTAGGGACGTTTTTAAAAAGTAATTTTAATGGGAACACAGCAATCAATATTTGGCTTTTAATTAGGTTTTAGTGGGGTTATTTTGTGTATTTTTGTATGATTTTTTTTGTATCCTGTATATTGTATTTGTGTTTTTAATATGCTGTGAACCGCCCTGATTCCTATGGGAGAAGGGCGGTATACAAATTAAATTAACCTTAACCTTAACCTAACCTTACTCTGTTCCATTCCGCTCCCCTCGGTTTTCTCGTCCATGCTTAAATAATGGTCAGCAAACTTTTTGGGCTGCTAAACATGCACAGTCCTGTTTGTATTTCTAAAATGTTTTGGATTACTAAACCCTTGGTGGTTTATCCTGGTAAGCCCTTCCGGTTTGGGTGTGGATAGTGCTATTTTGACTACCTAAGCAATGGAAACGTTAGGCCTGATGGATGACTAGAAACTCCCAATACAGCAGATGTTCCCTAAGGTAGACTTTGCCTTTTTAGCAATTGCATCACCCTGCTGGTGTACGTTTAACTGTGCTTGACAAGGACACCTAGATTCCTTTTTACATGTACGATGGCCAAATCAGATGTCCTCCCATTTTATATTTAGCCCTTACATTTTTAATTTTATTATCAAATTTATTGGCCGCCCATCTCGCAGTTCATGAGATTCTGAGTGGTTTACATCAGGATAAAACAACATATAACTGCAAGTATAAATATGAAAACAGATTAAAATTGCAAAAATTAAAACAAGAGGTGGGAGGGTGTGCCTTCTCTGTTAGTGCACCAGCTACCACCAGCCAACAGCTTCTCCTTCAGGACCCCATGTCAGCCGGCACGACCAGGTTTTAAAGTTCCTCCTGAAGGCTAAAAGAGACGGGGCGGATTCCAGCATGAATGGGGTGGGCCAATCCCACTGGGGAAAGACGGTCCTGTAGATACCCTAGACCAGGGGTCCCCAACTCCCGATCCATGTACCAGCACCGGTCCACAGTATGCCAGCAAGCGGGCCGCACAAATAAGCAAAGCTCCATCCTCGGGATGCAAGGCAGTATTCAAAACCACACCCCCTCTGGTCCACGGAAAAACCTTTCTCCATGGCACCGGTCCCTGGTGCCCAAAAGGTTGGGGACCTCTGCCCTAGACTCATGCCATAAAGGGCTTTAAAGGTAATAACCAACACCTTGACTTACACCCAGGAGCATATTGGCAGCCAGTACGGCTCGCGTAATAGAATCATTTTTCCTACCCACACGTAGAACTTCAGGTTTCTTCTTGTTAAATTTGGTTTTATTTTATTCATTTGAAGCCACTGATTGGGCCTGTGTAGACCATATGGGGGGTGGGCGCGGTGGCGTAGTGGTTACAAACGCTGAGCTTGTCAGCTGGAAAGCTGGCAGCCCAGGTTCAAGACCCGAGTGCCGCACAACGGGATGAGCTCTCATTCCTTGCCCAGCTCCTGCCCACTTAGCAACTGGAAAGCATGCAGATGTGAGCAGATAAATAGGTACCACTTTGGTGGAAAGATAACAGCCTTCTGTGCCCCTCGGCATATAGTCATGCTGGACACATGACCATCGGAAGGGTTTTCGGACAACGCTGGCTCCCTCAGCTAAGAAACAGAGATGAGCACCGCCCCCTAGAGCCGGACACGACTGGACAGCGGAAATCTTTACCTTTTCCTTTAAGTCAGTGATGGCGAACCTTTTAGAGACCGAGTGCCCAAAAACTGACCCCACCCCTGCCCCACCCCCTGCCCCGCCCCACCCTGCCTGCCCGGAGGGCCACTCACCGCCTCCAGGGCCCGCCGCACATCGCCCAGGCAGCCCAGCAGCACCATGGCGGCCACGCCCTCTGCCCACACCCCGCAGCATCAACTGTGCGCGTTGGGGCATGAGGGCAGAGTCGCTGCCTGGCTGCCATGTCCTTGGCTGTGCTGCTCCGCATGGGCCACGCTCAGGGGTGACTCTCCTCCAAGGAGGCTGCTGGTGAGGAGGGGG
The DNA here is from genome assembly GCF_001527695.2 of Protobothrops mucrosquamatus. Lineage (NCBI taxonomy): Eukaryota > Metazoa > Chordata > Lepidosauria > Squamata > Viperidae > Protobothrops > Protobothrops mucrosquamatus. The sequence continues at coordinate 6,079,587 of NW_015386393.1, forward strand.
TCGCGGGCGGAGGCAAGGCTGGGGCAACGGCATGTGTGCCCACAGAGAGGGCTCCGAGTGCCACCTCTGGCACCCGTGCCATAGGTTCGCCACCACTGCCTTTAAGTCATCTGGAATCTTCCAGTTTTGTGTCACCTGTAAACTTTATAAAAGCCCTCTCAACTCCAGTGATAAAAATGTTGAATGGCACCAAGGACCCAGAATAGAGCCTTGAGACACAACCACTCAATATTTCCCTCAACTGTTTTGAGCTTATCTAACAGTAGTACTTTCTAGCCCATATTTCACATTTTGTAAAGCAAAATATTCTGAGACGTTCCGTCAGAGCCTTTGCTGCATTGCACTGTGTCTGCGGCATTCCCTTGATCTATTAAACTAATAATTCTGTGAAAGGAGACAATTCAGTAACCTGTCACGATTTGTTTGTGAAAAATCCAGTTAAACCGTAGCATGGATATTCAGGTGCTCCCGGTGTACACCTTGACAAATTTATTTGAAGATCTTACCCACCGTAGATACCAAGCTTGCCAGTTCTGTAATTTCTTCGTTTCCCTTTTCAAAGATGGGGATGATTTTTCCTCTCCTCCAGTCTTATGAGACCTCATTGGTCTTGCAGGAATTCTCAAAACTGACTGAAAATCAGTCTCTTCTAGTTTTCCATTGGTTTTGAATTCTTATCCCCTTTTTTTTGCCTGTCCTAAACTGCAGTTCCTTACTTCCCCCAATGGCATAATCACGATCAGCTAGGGCTCCATTTACCTTCTGGGAAAAGACAGTAGCAAAATAAGAAGTAAGAAATTTTGCCTTTAAAAAAAAAAAAAGCCACACACAATCAGGCATCACATAAATACTACGCATAGAATAAATAATAATAATAATAATAATAATAATAATAATAATAATAATAATAATAATAAAGTTGGAAGGGACCTTGGAGGTCATCTAGTCCAACCCCCTGCTCAGGCAGGAAACCCTACACCATTTCAGACAAATGGCTGTCCAGTCTCTTCTTAAAAACTTCCAGTGTTGGAGCATTCACCGCTTCTGGAGGCAGGTTGTTCCA
>NW_015386393.1:6082056-6118405 GCF_001527695.2 Protobothrops mucrosquamatus
CATCTAGTCCAACCCCCTGCTCAGGCAGGAAACCCTACACCATTTCAGACAAATGGCTGTCCAGTCTCTTCTTAAAAACTTCCAGTGTTGGAGCATTCACCGCTTCTGGAGGCAGGTTGTTCCACTGGTTAATTGTTCTAACTGTCAGGAAGTTTCTCCTTAGTTCTAGGTTGCTTCTCTCCTTGATTAGTTTCCATCCATTGCTTCTTGTCCTGCCTTCAGGTGCTTTGGAGAATAATAGCCCAAGGCAATGGTGGCAAACCTATGGCACGGGTGCCAGAGGTGGCACTCAGAGCCCTCTCTGTGGGCACGCGCGCTGTCGCCCCAGTCCTAGGCCTTCAGCTGGGTTTTATAAAACCTTTTCGCTTTAGGCCTCTGCCGCCGTGTGCAAAAAAAAAAAAAAAAAGGTTCAATCAGTCAATTTCAACTTCTCGTGGGGAAAAAAAAGATCTTGCAAATTTGGAATTGATTGATTGAACTTTTTAGTCCCACCCAGTGTGCCGTTACCACCACAGCCACGCCCACCCAATGGGCCACACCCAGCCAATGGGCCACACCCACCCGGCACCCAACGATGCATAAGTGGGTTTTGGGTTGCAGTTTGGGCACTCGGTCTCTAAAAGGTTCGCCATCACTGGCCCAAGGCATACATTCTGGAGAGAGAAATTCCCTGAGGATGGGCTCCAGCACATGTCCAAAAGCTTGGAAGACTAAACCCTTGGTCTCGGTGACCGACCCAGGTTATCCTGAGACACATATATTCGCCTTCATTCATGAAATTCTGCCTTCTCACCAAAGCACAACATCACTCCATCACTTTCTCCTCAGAACTGACCTTTCGCTCTTTTTGGCCCTCCTTTTTTTAAATCACATTTGGGGCTGTTTTTGGTATCTTGAAAACCTCAGTTCATTTTAACTTCTCTTTGTACTCTTAATTTGTTGTGTTCAACTTTTAATTATGTCCCTTTTTTTTCTCTTCAGCATTTTAGAGAATTCTGCATTTGTCCGTTTCATTTTTCCTTATGTTGTTTGTGATAACACATTCAGCATCTCCTTTTGTAGCCAAGAAAAAAAAGCAAATGGATCATCAACCTAAGAGTTCTCAACCGCACAAATGATCAGGCTCAGATTATAATTATTTTGGACACCTTACAGGTAGTCCTTGACCACAGTTGAGCCCAAAATTTATGTTGTTAAGTGAGACATTGGTTAAGTGAGTTTTGCTCCATTTTACGACCTTTCTTGACACCGTTGTTAAAGGAATTACTGCAGTTGATAAGTTAGTAACCTGGTTGTGAAGTGAATCTGGCTTCCCCATTGACTTTGCTTGTCAGAAGGTTGCAAAAGGGGATCACGCGACTTTGGGACACAGCCACAGTGATAAGTATGAACTAGTGGCCAAGCATCTGAATTTTGATCACGTGAACATGGGGATGCCTCAAAGATTGTAACTGTGAAAACACAGTCATAAGTCACTTTTTCAGTGCTGTTGTAACTTTGAATGGTCACTAAATGAACTGCTGTAAATTGAGGACTGTCTGTATATGATAGAGAAGAAAGAGAATAGGATGGCCAGCAACAAGATGGATGCCTCAGTTGTAGCAGAGTTGGAAGTTGGAGACATTACCCTCCTGGGCAAAAGTGTCAACACCATCAAATCATTTCATTTAATAGAATTTCCCTTGTCCTTCTTGGACACTTTTCTCCCTCAAGATTTATAGCCTTTGGATCTGACCCACTTTCCCTTGAAGTTATCAGATCAGCTTTTCTGAAGCCTGACAGGAGGTCTGACTCTATTCAGTTCCTCCTCCTCCTCCTCCTCCTCCTCCTCCTCCTCCTCCTCCTNCCTTCTCCTTCTCCTCCTCCTCCTCCTCCTCCTCCTCCTCCTCCTCCTCTTAAAAATTCACAGATAACATGATCCTTGTGCACCAAGGTACCAATCACCTTAAATTCTTCCAACTAATTCCTTTTTGTTGGTGAGGATTAGATCCAAGATTAGATGAGAATTAGGTTTGCCTTCATCTTTCTTCTTTCTTTTGAGAAATAAAGCTGACGATAAGAGGGGACAGGACTTTGCTAGACCTCTTGACTCTTGGCAAAGTTCGATTCCCAGAAGGACGGTCACGATTGCATGCCTTTTTGGAAAAAGAAAATTGATGCAGAAAGATCTCACCCGTATCTTCTGCCTGTCCAGGTGGTCTGTAATAAATTATCGCAGTGATCCCAAGTTTATTTCTTGCTTCTTTGACAGTATTCTCTCCGAGATACTTCCAGCAGGATTTCCATTTACATCCCCACCCTTTTTTTTTCCTTGGGTCTGCTCCTTTTGAGTAGATTGTGACTTTCCAGCATTGTGTGCCAATCATAAATATCATCCCACCATCATACTTGGCTTCCTGAGTCCACAACTCTATTTCTCCATTTTTTTTCCTGTCCCAAACACTGCACAAGTATAATAGAAGCAGCTGAAGTTTTGGGTACCATCCACTGGCACCTCTGTTGCAATTTCTTGCAAAACTGAGTCCCCATCCTGATGATCTTCCAGTTTTCTTGGGCCCAGTCCACAACTGCATATGTCTTGAGTTTTGCCACCCTCCCTCTTTTGTTCTAGTAGTTGAATGCCCTCCTGATGAGATTGGTAAGGCTCTTGCCCAAATCTCCTTCCTTGTTTTGTAAGAGGTATCCCATCTCTTCCTGGGAATCCTTTGTGAGGATAGTGTACAGGTAGTCCTCGAGTTATAACCATTTGTTTAACGACTGAAGTTACAATGGCAGTGGAAAAAGCAATTTATGACCTTTTTTCACACTTAATGATTGTTGCAGCATACCCAGTCACATGATTAAAATTTGTATGCTCGGCAGCTGGCATGTATTGATGGTCATATGATCGCCTTTTGCGACCTTCCGCCAAGCAAAATCAATCGGAAATTCAGATTCACTTAACAACCGTGTTACTAACTTAACAATTTAACTTAACTTAACTTAACTTAACTTAACTTAACAAGCATATAAGGAACGGTTGCTGGAATTGGGTATGTCTAGTTTAATGAAGAGAAGGACGAGGGGGGACATGATAGCAGTGTTCCAATATCTCAGGGGTTGCCACAAAGAAGAGGCAGTCAAGCTATTTTCCAAAGAGCCTGAAGGCAGGACGAGAAGCAACAGGTGGAAACTAATCAAGGAGAGAAACAACCTAGAACTAAGGAGAAACTTCCTAACAGTTAGAACAATTAACCAGTGGAACAACCTGCCTCCAGAAGCAGTGAATGCTCCAACACTGGAAGTTTTTAAGAAGAGACTGGAGAGCCATTTGTCTGAAATGGTATAGGGTTACCTTCCTGAGCAGGGGGTTGGACTTGATGACCTCCAAGGTCCCTTCCAACTTTATTATTATTATTATAACTGCAGTGATTCACTTAAAAACTGTGGCGAGAAAGGTTGTAAAGTGGAGCAAAACTTTAAGAACTATCTTGCTTAGCAACAGAAAGTTTGAGCTCTGTTGTGGTCGTAAGTTGAGGACTCTCTGTAATCTGTAGTTTTGGTAGAATCCAGACCATACTCAGCTCCCTTATTTGTGTTTCCAGTTGCTGATTTCTACAGGGCAGTCACATAAATTTAGCTCCTGTCTGTCTCCATGGTTGCCGCCATTTTCATTTTGTTGAGCTTGACGCCTGCCTTTTTCCTCCTGGTTTGAGTTTTAAATAGCAGATGTGCCCTTTTTCTTTTGCAGAGGAGATGGCCACATATCTCCGCTACGTGCGACGTCTGGACTTCTTTGAAAAGCCAGATTATGACTATCTACGGAAACTTTTCACTGATCTGTTTGACCGGAATGGCTACGTCTTTGATTATGAATACGACTGGGCTGGAAAACCTTTAGTAAGTAGCAGCCAGGGAGGTCTCTGGGTGGAGAAAGATAAATCTCACACACACACACACACACACACACACACACTTTTTGTTCAATGGAGGAAGTTAGCAGAGATGCTATGACGGGTAGGCAACCTTGGCTCTTTTATGACTCGTGGACTTCAACTCCCAGAATTCCTGAGCCAGCCATGCTGAGGGGAAAGGGAGAGGTTTCCAAGCTGAGCCATGTTGGCTCAGGAATTCTGGGAGTTGAAGTCCACGAGTCATAAAAGAGCAAGGTTGCCTACTCCTATGACATAAGCACAAACAATTCATCACCCAAATATTGTCAAGAAAGATGTCAAATATTATGTGGATTGTTATAACACTTCTTGAGAATCACCTTTATGATCTGGAAAGTAAGTACGAACAGTGTCTTACTAATGGCCAAGGTTGCACTTTTCCTACTAAAGTAAGAAACCTGGTGCTTCTTGCAACTTCTCAATTATGAGTACAGCTGTCCAGATGGTCCTTGACTTATGACCATAATGGTGCCTCTTTATCACGGTTGTAAGTTGCGACAATTGTAAAATGGGTCGGTCATGTAGCAGTCATGAAGGGAATGCCACGGTTTTCAACTTTATTTTATTCATGAAATGTATACGTAGCCCATCTCAGTGTCAAGAGACTCTGGGCACTTGTTAAACAAATGCAGTGGTCGTTAATGTGGTTTGCTACGGGTGTGTTTTGCCGAAAACCAAGTCAATGCTGGATTTTGGTAAAACTGTTGTAAAATACAGTCACATGACCTTGGGATGCTGCAAACGGGCATAGATGGCCGCTGTGTTGCCGAGGATTCGAAGTTCAGTCAAGTGGTTGCTAGGCGGAACAACTGCAGGAACTACAAATCCCGGCTGTAAGTAGCCCCAAATTAGGTCCGTGATAACTTTGAATGGTCGCTAAGCAACTAGTTGTAAGTCAAGGACTACCTGTACACTGTCCCCTCTCGGAGGGAAGGAGCAAATATTAAGGCCACTATTCTGTATTAACAGGCAGTCCTTGACTTATCCCCACAACTGAGTCCAAACTTTCTGTTGCTAAGCAGGACGGTTGTTAAGTGAGTTTTGCCCCATTTTACAACCTTCCTTGCCACAGTTCTTAAGTGAATCACTCCAGCTGTTCAGTGAATTGTTCAGTCTTCAGGCGAATCTGGCTTCCCCTTTTGCTTGTCAGAAGCTGGATGAGAAGGTTACAAATGTCGATCACACCGACCCCCAGACAGTGCAATTGTCATAAATACATGCCGGTTGCCAAGCGTCCAAATTTTGATCATGTGACCTACAGATGCTGTAACAGTTGTAAATGTGAAAAACGGTGATAAGTTACTTTTTTCAGTGCTGCTGTAACTTCAGACCGTCACTCAGTGAATAGCTGTAATTTGAGGACTACCTGTATTGGACCGTTGGTTTCTTTTGGCTGTCTTGGGCATTTGATTATAGAAAGACAGGATAACCCAGGGGTCTTCAAACTTGGCCCTTTTATGACTTGTGGACTTCAACTCCCAGAATTCCTCAGCCAGGCACACGTGCCTGGCTGAGGAATTCTGGGAGTTGAAGTCCACAAGTCATAAAAGGGCCACGTTTGAAGACCCCTTGGGATAACCAAACAACCTGACTATTTCAAGACATTTGATTCTCTTTTCTTGGGGAGAGAAGCATTTGTTCTCCTAAAAGACCCCTAGATGGGTCACATTTTAAAGTCCAATTGTCTAAATTGGTGGAGAAAACGCTGACTGTTTGCCTATTTCTCTCCTCCCTTTTGCAGCCAACCCCTATTGGCACAATCCAGAGTGACGTACAAGTCCAGCCTCCAAACAGGGAGAAAGCACAGCAGTACATCAAACAGCAGGTAACTAGTGTTTGATTTATTGATCTGTTTATTTCTTTCCTAGGGTCGGAATGTGTTTGGGTGAGTAACTTAAATGAGAGTCAGATCACAGCTTTAATTTGTGCAGCAAAAGTAGTACAAGGCAGGTTTCCCCAATCTTGGCAACTTTAAGATGTGTGGATGTCAATTCCCAGAATTTCCCAGCCAGCCAGCCATGCCATGTTGGCTAGGGGATTCTGGGAGTTGAAGTCCACACGTCTTAAAGTTGCCAAGATTGGGAACCCCTCCTATAAGTTACTCTGACAAGGGAGGCACAACCTGGAAATGGAGGCTTGGTGCCACCTGGTGGACAGAGCCAGAGGTATCTTTGTCTCCTGGAAGTGTGGCTAAAACATGGCTTGATGTGAAGACACCTGATCTTGATCCAGAATAATGGTTCTTCATACTGGTAATGGTTGGGATAGATCAGGGGTGTCAATCTGCCGGCCCACAGGTCGGACACGTCACAACGAAACTGCGCCCACCCCATTGCCGGCAATGGGGAAAAAGCTCTGATATGTCGTGCGACATCACAAGTTTGACATGTCTGGGATAGATGGTCTAGTTATCTCCTTAGGTTTTGGACTTCAACTTCCACGAGAGAGCCAGCTATAGCCATGAAAACCATCTGGGCCACTCACTCTCTCTCATCTCAGTCCAACTCACCTCACAGGGTTGTTGTTATGGAAAAAATAGGAAGAAGAAGGCGCATTTGGTAGGCTTGTCCCCTTGTTTATCGAAATGGTTCTTTATAAAAATAATAAAGGAGGGATATAATAAATAAATGAGTTCTGACTAGCATGACCAGCAGTAAGATATCATGGGAGCTGTAGTCCCAAACATCTGCAGGGCTATCCTTAAGTCTCACTGCACAGCAGGGTCATTTCCTACCCTGCCACCTTTAATTGGAGAGGCCAAGAGCAGAACCCAGGACCTTCTGCATAAAGGCAGAGGATGTACTTTTTTGGTACGGGCCTCCGTTCTGCTGCCTTTCTCTGTTAATCTAGTTCTCTAACTTGACTGGTAAAATCTTTTGCAGGGTTTTTTCCCAACTGGGTCCCCCAAAATATTTTGAATGAAAATATGAAATATGTTATCCACTAGTAATGGGATGGACATCTTACTAGCTGTCTGTGCCCTTGAAGCCCCGTGTATAGGACGTGTCTGTCTATATTAACCTAGATTTCTTCTCTAAAGACTCCTGGCTGGATTTGCGCATGTTCAGCCTAATCAGCTATAATCACAGTAAGAGTGTCTGAACCACCATTTTGGAAATATGGAGTCCACCCGACTCAATTCTTCTAGTCCTGAGTGATGTGCTAAGATAACACTAGCAAGACTTGATTACATCAAAATCCCTTCACCATTGGCCAGGCAGACTGCGGTGTGTTAATGGCTTGTTCATTACAAGTTCCAGCATTTGGAAAGCTTCTTCTATGACGTCCAAGGTGCAATAGTGAATTCTATAATGGAGATCCTTGCTTGTTTTTTTTCCCCAGCCACTTTATATCACCAACTCTTTTTCTTAGAGGACTTACTGGACTGGGCTTTGGCATGACCTCAGAATTTATTGAATTTGGCCTTTGCACAGTGTGGCTAATAGGCAGAATATAGTTTAACCCACAGTTAACCAAATGTTTTAAACGAAAACTGCCACTTTCTCATCCCTGTATTGAGTGGGTTCTTGGTTTATCTACCTGGTCGTGTTGTATAGATTTCAACACTCAAATTTCAGGGATTTGAGGTTGAAAAACACTGGGTTACACTAAAATATAATAAAATGACAGCAGGTCTTTTGGGCCTTTTGGCCATAAGTAAAATTGAATTGAATTGAATTGAAGGATGCAGTCAAAACCTTCAACAATCCAATATAGCTAATTAAGGCAGCCCAGAAAGTATTCTGCAGAATCCAGAAAGTATTAAGATCTTTCTGACATGCAGGATATTGGAGCCATCCATTCCAATGTCTCAAAAAGGAAGATGTTTGGGAGGGGGTGGCAGACACTGAGAAGATGCCAGGTTCCTATTCCCCTCCCCCTATAATAATAGTAATAGTAGTAGTAGTAGTAGTAGTAGTAGTAGTAGTAGTAGTAGTAATGTTGGAAGGGACCTTGGAGGTCATCTAGTCCAACCCACTGTTCAGGCAGGAAACCCTATACCATTTCAGATAAATGGCTGTCCAGTCTCTTCTTAAAAACTTCCAGTGTTGGAGCATTTGCCGCTTCTGGAGGCAGGTTGTTCCACTGGTTAATTGTTCTCACTGTCAGGAAGTTTCTGCTTAGTTCTCACTTGTTCTGTCTTTGGTTAGTTTCCATCCATTGCTTCTTGTCCTGCCTTGAGGTGCTTTGGAGAATAATAATAGTAATAGTAATAATAATAATAGTAGTAGTAGTAATAATAATAATAAATTTGGAAGGGACCTTGGAGGTCATCTAGTCCAACCCCCTGCTCAGCTTGACTCCCTCTTCTTTGTGGCAGCCCCCTCATTTCCTCTGGAGTGGAAATCTTCCATATTTCTTCCCTTAATGTTCTTATGGGCTAAAACCAAGTCTCGGCCTATCCACCCCACCATCCATAACAATATTGTAAAGTTTGGTAAATCTGAAAGTACATTTGTCCCCCCTCATCTTTAGAGTCTAGGGAGGGTCCCTTCTAAAGACATTTGCCACTCCCCCATTCCTTCTATGGGCTGAACTGCCTCTTGTCTAATCTTGACCGATTCCTCCTGTCTCTCAAGAGCATTCCTATAGACCCTTACAGGCAGTCCTCATCTAGTGACTATGTCATTTAGTGACCATCTCATTTAGCGACTGTAGTTACAGCAGTGATGACAAATTTCTCAACTCAAGTCCACACTTTTACGACCTTCACGGGTCTACAAAACAAAGGAACTCTAAAGTAGAATCATAAGCATAGGTGCTATTTCACTTAGCAACAACTAAATTGGTGGTCCCAACTGTGATCACTAAACGAGGACTATCTGTATATACATCAGGATAAACTTTCCAGTAGATGCTTGGATGCTAAGCCATATACAGTTTTACTTGGTATTGGACTCCAAGCAAAGTAGGAGCTGTTGCAGAAACTGCAGCACTGCTAAATCTGAGCAAGTTATTGTAGTCTAATTGCTTGATAAACAATTTTTTTAAAAAATTAAGGACTTAGATGAAGAAGCCCTGACGATAGATAGCCAGCATGGATTCTGCAAGGCTAAATCTTGGCTTGCCAACCCTTTTAAGTTTTTGAGAGTGTTAGTTGGCCACTCTCTGGCCATGTTATATATTTGGATTTTCAAAAAATCTTTGGACAAAATTTCTCATCAGAGGGTCTTTAGTAAACTTTAATTGATGTGGAATAGTAGCTTTGATGGATTGCTAACTAGTTCAAAATCAAAGAGCAAAACAGCGGTAAATGGGATCTTTCCTTTAAAGGCAGAATGCGAGAAAAGTCTCTGTTGGAGCTAGGTTTTTAAAATTAATAAATTACTGTGAGGTAGGGATAAACAGTATGCTGATCAAGTTTGCAGGTGGCAGCAAGCTGTTCAGTCTGATAAACACTTTCATTTTGACAGATATATCTCTCTGGATTGGGTGAATGGTCAGGCAATGGTTTAAGGCAGGGGTAGGCCACCTCGGCTCTTTTATGACTCGTGGACTTCAACTCCCAGAATTCCTGAGCCAGCCATGCTGAGGGGAAAGGGAGAGGTTTCCAAGCTGAGCCATACTGGCTCAGGAATTCTGGGAGTTGAAGTCCATGAGTCATAAAAGAGCCAAGGTTGCCTACCCCTGGTTTAAGGAAATGTAAAGTGATGCACACTGGGATTTAAGTTCATGAATGTAGTGATGGGGGATGAGCTACTGTAAATAACCAAGGGTCATAATGGAGAGTTATACTAATGTGTCAACTCAGTGTGTACTAAATATGAAAAAGGCAAATTCAGTGCTGGGCCTAATTAGGAAAACACAGCTTGGTGACATTGTAGTGTGCTTGTATGCAGATAATCCTCGACTTACAACCATTTGTTTAGTGACCATCTGAAGATACAACGGCACTGAAAAAAATAAATTATGACCAGTCCTCACACATACAACCATTGCAACAGGACTATAATCATCAGATCAGAATTTGGGTGCCGGGCAACTGGCATGTATGTATGATGATTGCAGTATCCTGGGATCATGTGATTGCCATTTGCAATCTTCCCAGCAGCTTCCAACAAGCAAAAGTTAAGTGGGAAGCCTTATTTGCTAAATGACCGTGTGATTAACATAACAACTACAGCGATTCATTTAACAACGAAGCAAGCAAGGTCATAAAATCAAACATGACTCTTAACAACTGCTTTGCTTAGCAATGGAAATTCTGGTCCTAATTGTGGTTGTAAGCCAACATCTATGAGTTCATCTGCATTTGGTCTCATGCGGACAGTTCCGGTCACCATAAGAGATATAATAGCACTGGACAAAGTGTGGAAATAGCAACCAAAATAATTGAAGGATTTCACCTTTCTTATGAGAAAAGCCAAAATATTTGGGATCCTTTCACTTAAGCAAAAGATAGGGTTGAGTTGTCCAAAATCATGCATGGCCTAAAACAGGGGTGTCCAAACTTGGAAACTTTTGAGACTTGTGGATTTCAACTCTCAGAATTCCTTAGCCAGCATGGCTGTCTGGGGAATTCTAGGAGTTGAAGTCCGCAGATCTTCAGGCTGCCAAGGTTGGACACCCCCGTCCTATAGAATGAGAAACCTCTCTCATTCTCAAAACATTAGGATCAGGGATTAGTGGAATGTTTGGAAAGGAGGCGTTGCCTGACATTGCCATTAACATAAATTCATTATCACAAAGCATGATGCTGGCTATTAACTTGGGCGACTTTTATTATTTATTTTTTATTTATTAAATGTATTGGCTGCCCATCGTACCACCGGGTAACTCTGGGCATCGTGCACTAAGAGGGCAAAATTATACAAACCCTATACACAATACAAGCAAAATACAATAAAAATATACAAATCCTCAACCCTAACTAAAAGATGGGGAGGGAGTCGCATGAGCAAACGGGGTGGTGGTGGGATCTGTTATTAATCTGTCAACCGCCCCCAATGTGAAACCCCAACCATACTGGGCAGAGCCGGGTCTTTTAAGTTCTCACGGAAGATCTGCAGGATTGAAGCCCGCCTCTCTCTGGGAGGCAGGGTATTCCGAAGGGCAGGCTGAATGGCAGAGAAGGCTCTTCTCCTGGACCCTGCCCACCGGAAAACCCTGGCGGTTGGCTTTAGAAGGGGATTGGGTAAATTCATTGTCCATCAAGGACTGTTGGGCCTGGAGACTCCACGTTGCATCTGGTCTGGGGACTGCATACCTTCAAATCCCAGGTAGAGGACAGCCGTGTTAGAGTAGCAGGTCTCGGTCGCCTCTTTGTAGGCGCTGCAGATCCATCTTTGTTGGCTTTTGTGGTGAACAAAACGCCGAGCTAAGGTGAGCCTTGACTTGACCCAGCAGGTGGTTCTTAGGCTGTTCTGTTCTAAAAGAAGTAATAATAATAATAATAATAATAATAATAATAATAATAATAATAATAATAATAATAATAATAATAATAATAATAATAATAATAATAATAATAATAATAATAATAATAATGATAAAGTTGGAAGGGACCTTGGAGGTCATCTAGTCCAACCCCCTGCTCAGGCAGGAAACCCTATAGCATTTCGGACAAATGGCTGTCCAGTTTCTTCTTGAAAACTTCCAGTGTTGGAGCATTCACTGCTTCTGGAGGCAGGTTGTTCCACTGGTTAATTGTTCTAACTGTCAGGAAGTTTCTCCTTAGTTCTAGGTTGCTTCTCTCTTTGGTTTCTTCTTTTAGAACAGAGATCAGAAACAGACAAATATATATATATTTAAAACAACAACAACAACAACTAAGGATTTGGGATAAGAAGATTTAACAAAAATAGGCACTGTGTAAGGACTGAGACTATTTTCCACTTTCCACACTGTGTGTCCTTCCCTATGACTGCCTCTTGGGAGAAGCATAGGTCGAAAAGAAACGGGGTGGCTAATCCTCTCTGCCTGGTGACAGTGGATTCCGATCCTGGATTTTAAAGGGTGTGTGTGTGTGTGTGTGTGTGTTGCTGAATGACCCCCTAAACTACACAGCAACAGAAGGGCGGCTTCTTGTTTGCAGGGGCATCTACAGTTGCGCACTGCTGCCGTACTGAAGGAATACCCTGCCCTCCCTCCCTCCGGGGTAGCGGCTGACATAGATTGTGAAAAGGCAGCCATTGTAAACAAAGCGTGGGAGGCCGCGGAGGTGGGAAATTGACCTGTAATATTTTTGGACATTGAAATTTATGCAAATGCAACGAGGAACCACAAATCTGAGGCCCTGTGGGATAGGTGGGGCAAACATAACTTCTGGCAAACTCAAGAGGTTCCGAAGGGAGCAGGGAACACGGTTGGCGCTCCAGAATGGAGCGTGCCCATCTCTTTACCCGGCCATGCTGATGACATTTGAGGGATGCTATATTGATTTGCACCTCTAGGCTGTTTCAAATTCTTTTTGCTTTTGCATGTGGTTATTTTTCCCATTTCTTCACCTGTCTTCAAAATCCCCCCCTCTTTCTGTCTCCCTAATCCCGTTTTTTTTTTAAAAAAAAAAATGATTACTGTGATTTTTTCCCCTTTGTTTCCTGCCTCCCGTTATTAGCAGTCACCTGAGGGGACCGAGTTTTGGGATCCCCAGGCTGGCCAGCAGCCTGCTGAGGACACCCTGGGAACCGCCTTGGCAGCCAGCAGGCTTGGGGGTTCCATTCAGGTACATGAGAGGGATGGGACGGGAGATTGGAGGTGTGTGTGGGGGGGTGCCCCACCTGCTGCCGCCGGACCCCAGCCATGCCGTGGAAATCTTCTGAGCTTTTTCCCCGTGACCCTCTGTATGTCCAGCCCAGGGGTAGTCAACCTTGGCTCTTTTATGACTCGTGAACTTCAACTCCCAGAATTCCTGAGCCAGCTTAGCTGGCTCAGGAATTCTGGGAGTTGAAGTCCACGAGTCATAAAAGAGCCAAGGTTGACTACCCCCTGGTCCAGCCACCGTGGCACCAATTTGCTTTTCAGTCCTGTTTTGATGGCACGTGGACCATTTCAGAAATGCTGAAATGCAGTTTGTTCTGCCTTGAACTAGATCGCTCACCTTTCTCCTCATTGCTCATTCTGCTTGGCTCCCCGAAAATCATGTGAAAAAAGTAAAGAAAATTCCTTTCTTCGTAATGAATGATTCCTGTAAGAAATCAGGTTCGTTTGGCCTCAGGAGGGGAGCTTTACGTTTTTAATGATAGGAACAAAAAAGAGGGAGAAGGAAAAAGGTGGAGAGGGAAGAAGCTTAACCACTCGGGAGTTTAAGTATATAAACACTTGCAAACTTTAAGAAGAAAATGTTAAAGCCATACTTGGTAGGTCAAATTTCTACAAAACCCACTTGTAGAAATTAAGAGACTCTACTAGCAAAATCTCGTGAACGTAGGTAGGAAATAGAAATCATGCTTAAAGCTGAGGTGTGTTCCTGTGTTTTTGCTGTGTGTGTTTGCGTGTGTGCGCGTGCGCCACTTCAATGCAAGGGAGGATTCTAGTTCAACCGTAAGAGTATCTAGAAAAAATTATATACATGTATATGTATAGTAAGCATTCCTTTTGTGTTCCTCTGCCTGTCGTTGGTGTGCAAGACCCATCTGCTTTTGGAGATGCAAAAAACCCTCACCAGGACCATGAAGGAAACCCAAATTCCTGGATTTGCAGATGTTCATCACATTCTGTTGGGTTTCATTTGGGTTTTGTAGAGCCACAAAATCGGCACAGAGGCCCGTGCTAAGAGGCTAGGATTCTACAACGTGGAATTCTCATCTGGCTACTGAATTAAATATTGGTTCTAATCTAATTTCCACCTTAATGTCCAAAGTTTGTTCAGAACAAGGTCTAATGTGTACTTTGTATCTCTTCGGTAAAGCTTTTTGGCAAAGAATAGTACCAACATTTAAATTTGTGGGCAACAGGAAAAAGCACAGTGAGCCAACATGCTGGGTGCAGCTATCCTTCATGTCCAGGTGCTCTGTCCAGTTTTATAAACTTGCTTGATGGGCTGTTCTACCTCCACGAGGACTAGACACATTAAAATAATGATGATTAGACAATAGTTATAATAATAATAATAATCAGGTAAAGATGACAGAATCAAAATAGTTGATGTAAGACTAGCAACAATCTGTTAACAACGGACGGATTTTAAATGGTGGGATTCTCAAATGGGCAGCATTTGTATGATAGGAAATTTGACCTAATTACATCTGTGCTGGATTTCTAGCTCTCATGGCTAAGTATGTTCCTTAAAGTGCCACTCTTGTCTTTTCTGGGTCTTTGTCCATGGTTGCCTCTTCCCTCTTTGCCCCTCCCAAGCTCTTGTGTGCATTACTTTCCCGTCTGATGCACATCTGTGAAAAGGCACCAACCTTCGCTTAATGCAAGAATCTGAACCCTCATAAGCCAGCAACTAAAAGCATACATTAAACTGGGTCTGCAACCCCAGTAGTGGATGTAACTGGTTTGCATTGGTACAGCTATTAAGTAAAACCTAACAGCTTTGGGCCAGGGAGTAAGAGAGCAGCATGTTCAGGAAAGAACTATTATTTCTGAATCTCCTGAATATGAAATGACATTGTGTAGGAAACCAGTTTTAGCCCTGATACCACTTCAGCTGTTCAAAAATTAAGGACCTCATTTGATAAAGATGCTGAACCTCACACACAAATGTACAGTATTCCTTTACATAAGCAGATACTGTGGATCCAAGGAGGTAGTCCTTGACTTATGACTGTAGCCTGGCAATTACGGTTGTAAGTCATGACAGCCGTAGAGTGGATCGTCACATAAAGGGATGATTTCACTTCCCCTTTTTTTGCAGTGGTTGTTAAGCGAACACCAAGGTTGTTAAGCAAACTTATTGTTCTCTATGGGCCAGGTTTTGCCAGATGCTGGAAGTAAACGCTGGTTTGCAACAAAAATGTTATAAATCACGGTCGCACAAACGACCGTAAATGCAGGCCAGTTACCCAGCGCCCAAATGCAGTCACATGACCATGGGGAGAAACTGGCCTTCAACTTCAGAACTACAGCAGTGGCCAAAATTGTGGAAACCTTTTTGGGAAAAGTGTATTTTTGAGGTTTGATGGCGAATAACACCACTTTTTTTTTTAGTAGTACCATAAAATTATATATCAATGGAAAGATAATTTAATCAAGAATGTAATGCAACAAAGTTTGTTCAATTATCTGTACTGTATTCTATGAAAAGTTACGGCCAAATAACCAGAAAAAGGAAGCACAACTTGCTTAGGTTGATATCAGGTAGCTTTCCTTCATCTGATTGTAGCCAATGAGCAGGAGTGTTTAGAGAGCCAATCTTGTTTTGGCAATGAGCCAATCAGATCACAGTAGGATTCAATTACTGATGTCATGTATTGAAGCTGAGAGGAGGACGTTTGTCAGTGTGTGATGTGATCGCTATCAAGTTGGTTGGGGTTTTTTTGTGTTCTTTCATTTAGTGAGCTTGTAAAACGTAATAAAATTAAAGTAATGGTGCAAAGAGTTGACTGGTTGCCCACCCAGAAAGCGATGTAAAATAGTATTATTAAGTGAACAAGGCTACAGTGATAAAGAAATTAGAAGAAAAATTGGTGGAAACTTAACCAAAGGTGGCATTTCTACTGTACACTTTTCCCAAAAGGTTTCTACAATTTTGGCCACTACTGTAGGTTGTAATTAGCTTTTGGAGGTGCATCATAACTTCGATCAGCCGCTAAGCGACCAGTCGTAAGTCGAGGACTATCTGTATTATTTTCCTTTGGAGGCAGGTTTCTGTTGGATGGAATGTCAAATGGCTTCTGAAAGTCAGCCTCCTTTGCTTTGAAAGCTTGGCTGGATGCAAGCAGACACCCCCACCCCTTCCTTCCTGTGGCTGCTTTCTGCAGGAGCAGACCAAGATAAGGAGCAAAGTTTTGATGTGTACTTTAGCAGCATGAGGCCTGCGTGTCTGAGGCCTGCTTTGTCTCTCCGGTCATTTCCCCTCTTTGTGATGCTGCAAAGACGCTAAGCCAACTGTACCTGAAGCCCTGCCCGATATTCTTGGTCCTTCACCTGCTTGCTCTCTTTTAGGTCATGAGTTCTACCAATGGGGAATTGAACACGGATGACCCCACTGCCGGCCACTCAAACGCCCCCATCACGGCACCTGCCGAGGTCGAGGTGGCAGACGACACAAAGTGAGTAACTGGTTCACCTGGCCTAGTTCTGCTGGGAGCCTTTGCGGCTCGGATTAAACACTGTAAAATGGAAGGTGATGATGGAGAGGAAGGTGTGTCAGGACTGCCTTGGGATTATGGCAGCCAGCTAGACGCCATGGCTCTAATATGACCGATGTAGCAGGTTCAGGACCAGAAAACATGGTGAAGTTTTGAAGCTTATACTAAACAAATATCCTACTCCATCTAACCAGCCTCATCTCTCCTGTCTGCCAGAAGAGAGCGGCTTTTCCATCAACTATTACCTGAACTACTTTGACCTAAAATTGCTCAGGAAGCCACATTCTCAGTTATATGTCAAAAGGTCACTTTCTCAATTATCTAACGATAGTCATAGGCTGTCTTTTAATGAGTGATGACTGATAGCTCGGTTGCAAACTAAGTTAATTGCCCCACTCAGTTTGCCCACAAGATGTTGGCTTGGACCCCAGTCTGGTTTGGGGCTAATTTCCCTTGGTCAGCTAATCCTTTTGTTCTGTGAACTACTGACTTGAGGGTTATCTGGACTTCTTATGTCTGATAGAGGCAAGGCCCATGAAAAATAGATTTTCTCTGGCTGTCTCTATACCTTGATTTTCTGTCTCTGCAAACCTATAAAGTCAGAGTGTCAGAGAGACAGCGTAGCCTAGTGATTAAGGCACCCAGCTAGAAACCAGGAGACTGTGAGTTCTAGTGCCACCTTAGGCACGAAAGCCAGCTGGGTGACTTTGGGCCACTCGCTCTGCTTCAGTGCAACCCACCTCACAGGATTGTTGTGTGTGGTAAATAGGAGGAAGGAACATTCGATACGTTCGCCGCCTTATAAAATGTAAAAGTGGGATAAAAATCTAATAATCATTTTCAACTTAACATTTTATAAACGGGAAAATGTCATTTCCTTTCATTGAAATAATAATACAATGCAGATATCCTTTCTCCTTAGGTGCTGCTGTTTCTTTAAGAGGAGGAAGAGGAAAACTATCCAGCGCCACAAGTGAAATATTCCTGTTGGTCAAAGCCAGGATCCTATTGGGACTGCGTTTCCCTCACCCTCCTTTTACTTCCTGGCTAAGGATAATGGATCTTGATGGAATAGGAGGGGGCACTGTCTCCCCCACCTGCTCTCCCACTCGAGTTTTATTGGTGGGTAGGGACACAGGCGACTTTGACTGTCCTAGCAGGCACATGTGGGGGGGGGGCTTCCCCCATCCATTTTTTTCTTTTCCCTTCTTCCCAGGAGATGCAAATGGAGGAGTGGGGCGGCCACTGGCAGAAAAAGCAAAAGCAAAAGCACGTTGGACTTCTTTGCTCAAGTGTCCCACTCTTCCTCCTGGTCCAGAGAGAGAAAAAAACAGCATTAATATTTATGCAGCAGTTTTCCTTTCCTTCCATTTGTCAGTTTTATTTGTCCTCCACCCCTCTTTTGGAGCTCTTCAAATAGCTTTTGGAACAAACAAACAAAAACAAAAACAGAAAATGGGAATCAATTCTACTTGTTTACCTTTAGAAGAAGCAAAGTGATGATTCTGAGAACAGCCCTGCACGTATTTCTTCTTCTTCTTCTTCTCTGTTGTTTGCTTCAGTCTCAAGTTAATTTAAAAACGGCGTTTTCGGCCTTCGTGCCGCAGCATCTCCTCACCCTACACCTTTCCCGTCGTAGTGATGCAAATGGTTTTGCTTATATATATTTTTTTCTGCTTTTGAGTTTTAAGGATGTCCCCCAACAAACCCTCCCTTCCCCCATGTCTGCCTGATTTCCCTTTTTTTTTTCCAATTTAATTTCCCCAGCCCTGCCAAATTACTCTTTGGTGACATCCTTTAAAGGGAAGCTTTGTCCCCATACTCCAAATAACACGAGAGGCAAAAATAAATGTATCGTGCAGGGGGGGGGGGAGGGTGGCTGGGGGAATAATTTTACACACTTCCTCATTTCTCAGTGCACTTTTTTTTGTAGCAATACCAGCATTTGTGTCTTGAAAAAAAAACCGATCCAATTTTAGATATTTTTTTAAAAAAAATTAATTAAGTTCTACCCACTCCCAGGTGGGGGAGAATTAAGGGCAAAAGTCTTGGATCTCAGGAACGGCAGCCTGCCAAACATAACCCCAAAGCCAACGTCGATGGTTAGAGAACCGCGGAGAAGAAGGGGACGTTTTCATGACCAAAGTGAAACCTACATGGACAGGATCACTTAGGTGAGATCGTTCCATATGGTGGCCCTCGCAGCACCTGGGTACTTGCCAATTTCATTTGAAGTTAAATAGGTGGCAACAAACTTCTATTTGGGTGGAGAGAGGAGGCCCACTGACGAAGCGTTGTGCAAGGACAATCCACTTGTTTTGGTCTGTTCTTTCTCAAAAACCCAACAGCCGTCCGCATTTCCAGCTTCCCAGTTCGGTGATGGCTTGGAATCGGCTCCAGCAGAACCACCAATATGACTGTTATTAGTGTTGAAATGAGCAAAAGGCTTTGCAGGCCTCTTTATGAAAAACATCCAAGCCAAGCCAAAATCTAACTTGCCAGGGAAGGAGATGGCTTTAGAATAAGGCCTGCGTCTGGCTTTTATGCTTTTATCCCTTTGTATTCCATCACTAGCTTACGTGTCTGCCCCGGCCTTAGACAGAGTTGTGCCTGGGTACACTGCGGCCTATACGCCCGGATTGAACGTACACGCTTCTCCCTTCCGGTTGACCAAGTCAAAACAAACAGCTGGTCTGCAGCCATCAAAGCTACACCTGTCCGAGCTGCTTCAGCATTGTGACAATAGCAGTGCAGCTTCCTTACTTCTTTAGATATATTTTTTTACCAAGGGATAAGACAGTTGGCCCTGTGTTGCTCCAAACTATTCGTCTTTCACCCTGTGCTGTAATTACGGCACTTGGAATGTCGGGATGTGGCCTGCTAGGGAAATGGTGGCAGGGTTAGTAGGGGGAGGGGGTAGGGGATAAATACTTTGGTCTCTGCTAAACTAAAGAGCACCCTTGGGTGGGCGGGTGCTGCTACAGACCAAAGGAGTGCAACTTTAGAATTCGCCACACACCTCATCATTAGTGCTAAATCATATCTGTTGGACTTCATTCACCCCTCCTAATAATTGAGAGGGTTACTGCCTCCTCACCTTATAGCCTTGAAGTTGTTCACTTTCTAGAACTAGATTTAAACCTCTTCCCTCCCCCCCCTCCCCTCGCCAATGTGGGTTTTAAGATTTGAACCCCCTCCTTTCGGGGTTGCGTAATCGATAGCAACCCTGCAGATGACTCTGAAGGGAATGGAGTGGGTGCGGATCCTCCCAACCCAACCGTTTATTGCAAAAGCTGGCACTTAAATTTTTTTGTGCTTTTTCAAGGTGGATATAAATTTCTTTGCCCTATTTGAATGAATGTTTTTTGTGGCCATTTGAAATAAATAAAAAAAAAGGAAAGCAGGGACTAAAACTCAACATGATCTCACTTTATTTGTCTTAGTTTATAAACTTCGTTTAACAGCAGTGCCTCTGCCAATGCTAGAATCACAAGGATACAGGAGGTCCTAGGGAAAATTCTTGATTTGGGCAACTTCCATTAAAATAGGATTGCTTAGATATGTGCAGCGTTTGAGTTTCTTTCCCAAACAACGCAAAGAGAAAAACAGAATACAGCCTTAAGCATTGTGCTGGAAAAAAAAATTATATGGTTCCAATCCCAGGAAGGTGTAAAAGAAATTTAAAAAAAAAAAGATGTTTATGTAAAGAGTGCATGAGTGTGCTTGGACTACCAGTTGCAATGTGGATTATTTGTTTTTTTTTCTTTATTATTTTTTCTTTTTCTTTTTGAATGTGACAAAGTTTTAAGGGACAACTCTAATGACAGAAAACAAAAACACATTAATGAGGGTTGTCGTTGGCCCGCCAAGCTCTCTGGTCTTATCAGGTGTATGTTTTGGCCCATGTTGTCTGATTTGCATCAAAATGAATTTTGCAGACTTAATTGTGTGGTTGTTTTGTTTTTTTAATTATGTAACAAAAGAAAAAAGTAATTTCAAGTCTGAATAGAAATGAGATTTGTACTGGTGTAGCTCCAAAGCAGAAGAGAGATTGTGGCATTGCAAATTTAGTTACTGCTTTAAAAAAAAAGAAGTGTACACAGGTTATGGTGTATAAGTTTCTCTTGAAGCTTCTTTGAAGCCATAGAAGTTAGGGCTTTTTAAAAAAAAATAATAAAAAGAGAAAAAAAAACCTGAAAAACTAAAAATTAAAAAAACCTTAAAAAAAATAAATTCTCCAAAAATGTTTTCTTGTGTACAGATGCTTTATCTTGAAAAAGAGTGGTAGTAGTTTTCGGTGACTTATTTTGGAAAAGTAATCAGTTCTGTACAGGTAGTCCTCAAGTTACGACCATAATAGAGCCTGCCCTAGTCGTAAAGTGGATGTATCTTGTGACTGAACCAGTTGTATGAGCTATTTTGTGGTGGTCCTTAATAAATGTGGCAGTCCTTAATAGAAGCCATAGAACGCTGTAAACAACCATAAATGTGGGCTAGTTGCCAAGCACCTGAAGAGCGGTCAAGTGATGGGGGGGGAATAACTATCTGAACTTTAAATCCGGGTCATAAATTACCTTCAGGAAGGTCCATTGTAACTTCAAATGATTGCTAAGCAACTGAAAGTCAAGGATTACCTGTAATGGTGCAGAAAGAAAGTATCTAGTCTCTAGAACTATGTTTTTCAACCTTGGCCCCTTTAAGATGGGAGGACTTCAAATCCCAGAATTCCACACCCATCTTAAAGGTGCTGAAGTTGAGAAACAGTGTTCTCCATTTTTTTCCCTTAAATGGATGCATCCCAGAAGCCTCGGCATGAGATGAGCAGCCTCCTCCTCTTTTTGCCCTAATCTTCCAGCATTCAAAAATGAAGATTCAGTTCCTCTCTCCCTACTCACTGTCCACAAATATACAACCCACCCACTCTAAACAATTACGCTAGGTTACATTCAGGTTGGACTCGCCCAAATGTTTCGCCCTAAACTCAGCTTAACAAAAAAACCAAAAGGCTGTGTTCCACTTGCTATAGAAGTTCTTTGAAGAGTTTCATCTGCCGGAACCACGACATAAGCAAATAAACCATCTTATCCCACAATATGATGGCTTGTATGATGATGACTGAATCTCATTTTGGCCTAGTCCATGTTCTTGCAGAACATAACTCGTGGAGCTGGTGCATCCTTCTAACTGGAGGCTTGTTCGCACATTTGTGCTTTTTCTTCCTAAATGAAACTGCAGGATCCTCTGACGCCGTTGCCAGTTGCTTCTGCTCCAATGCACTTTCTATTCTTCGGCAAGAGCCTTGCAAACATAAGCCGATATGCCAGAGGATGCATCTCTCCTTACCAGTATTCCTTATCAAAAATGAGCATCCTCATTTTTGATAAGGAATACTTATCAAATACTAGACAGTTACTAGGCAATACTAGACAGTTACTAGGCAAACCCAGTAACTGTCTACAATAAAGCCTCCTCTAAAAAGTGATTTCCTACCTAGCTTACAAAGTCAAGAAAATCTGGGAATCAAAACATACTGATGGTTAAGCTTCACAGAAGTAGATCAGCACCTACTGATCCAAAGATAGTTTCAAGAACAGAAACCGTTGTTCTATTCAGAGTCTGATTCTTGGTCTTGCATGCCGATGCTGTCAACAACTCTTGCCACAGCTTTACTGTTGCAGATGGTCTAGGCCAGGGGTAGGCAACCTTGGCTTGTTTTATGACTCATGGACTTCAACTCCCAGAATTCCTGAGCCAGCCATGTTGAAGTCCACGAGTCATAAAAGAGCCAAGGTTGCCTACCCCTGGTCTAGGCTTCAAAGAGGGCTCTCCTGCCCACAAACCATATTCAAACAATATCAAATCTGCAATTTGAACTACTGGCTGTGGGTGCCCATTCTCTCGTGTCACATACACAAAAATGCTTAAAGACAAACTGCTGCCTTTATTCATTTGCTATTTACAAAGGAAGGAGAGGTGGTGAAACGCTGAATAATACAGTTTCTGATACAGTTATTATTGTAGAGCATCGCACGAGCAGTCGGTGACACTATTGGAAGTTTGCTCTTGGCATCACCCGGATTAATTTGCAAATGCTAGAATTTGCGACAGGCTCCAAGAACTTCAACTGAACTTTCCCTTCAGCTGCTGACATTTTAACAAACACCCGATTTTATACAACAATCAGAGGCCTACCTACCCCCCCCCAAAGGGATTTCAAAGGATGACTGAAGTGCTTTCGGTCATCCACCTTAAAGTAGACCTGCCATCAGTTACAAACTATCTTTAAACTATTGTTTAAGTAGGCCTTTTTAGAAACATATTCAATGATTATTTTTCATCTACAGAAAAACAGATTAGCACGTTGCTGAGAAAACAGTTCTCTGAAAAATGAAGGGTGGTGAAGGAGAAGGGGATGCTGAGAATCCTCTCAGTCTAGCAGGAAAGCAAGCTATAAAATTTAGAGCCCTATGAACTAATATGTGGATATTGAATAAGCCTCTTCATAAAAATCACTGATGTGCATATTTTCTCTACTATGTAGTCTGCTGATGGGGAGCTAGTAACTGGAGAATGATTCCAGTCTACATACTGGCCGTAATAGAAATGTACACATATTATACAGTGATTAACAATATAGAAGGGAGAATCAAAAACAGACTCGCGTGACATAAGGCTCAAGGACCTCTGTGGAATAATCTGTATTTCCATACAAGTAGTTTCAACCGGAAACGCAGCTACATTTTTTTCCTGATTAAAGATTCTGTCCCAGTTGAAGATACTTTGTGGTCAAATACTCTTTTTTAGTGAGAATCAGAGGAAGATGGACTCAACTTTTGGCGCATCAAACACAGTCTTAATGCTATCGGGATAAATTCAAGGGATCCTATTTGAAAACACATCTGACTATCATAGAGGAACTGCACAGATATTTAGTATGAGGAACTATTTCTCAGAGAATTGGAAGTGCTTTCTTGCTGATTTATTACTCTGGAGAAGGTGTGTATATATAGGTTTGGGTGCAAAGTATCACACCAAATCCTTGATCAAAATAATCATGGATGTCGACAATTTTACAGTCACAGTGGGTAAATGGATTTGTAGATCACAATGGGATTTAGTTTTGCCCTCCCACCAGAATGAAAAGCTGACCCAGTACCCCACTCCGTCATATTTTTGGGATGGGGGGGGACCCGTATTTGAATAAACCCCTCAAATAATTTCTAGGATTGATTGCTTCATACTGCAATTTTCCCAAAGTAACAAGTGTAGGAAAGTCGCATCCATAGCACACTGACAGCTGAGACTCAGGCGCTAGTGAATAAAGCAATACCTGGCCAAGAGTCACAGAGTCCTTTTAGTCAGGGACTGCTAGTCCAACTTATGCTCAGTCAAAGCACAGCTGGGGAAGCTGTTCTGCCAAACAGCTGATGTTGCCTGGAGCCATCCTAAATGCATCTGAACAATGGTAAAAAAAAAAAACATGCTTTTTTTGCCCACCCCAAAAGAACCACATTTTAGCTTAAGAATTCGTGAACGTAAAAAGGCATTTTTCCTCCTGAAAAAAATCCTGAAATCTCTCTCTCTCTGAATTAGATTTCTGCAAAAAATGGCTTTAAGACCCAGGGCGTTCTCTCCCTGTTTAAGGGGGAAATACACACACGCATACAAACACAAACTAACCACAGCACCAGCCTGTCACTAGGGTAACAAGAATCAAAATGCATTGTTAAGTTGCACTATATTAGCAGCAGAAGAAACTTTCCGAAGGACAAAAAGGCCAGAAATTTAGATGCTTCTCTTAATTACAATGCTCAAGTACACGTGGTTGCAAACTGCCTCTTGGCCAAGGCTGTTCCAAATGGAGAGCCACAATCTGCTGCTGACTCTTCAGCAACCTCAAGCGAGTAGGAAAAGTTGTCTAAAGTAATCTTAAGGCAGCCTTTCCCAATATCACCCTCCAAATATAGCAGCCTCCCAATAAATCTGCATCATCCTCACCAAGCAGGGCTGCCTTTATCATCTGGATATGATCGGGGTCCCAATCTGACATATCGGGTCACATCAGGTCAGTAAAGTAAATTCACACTTTACTTTCCCTTGAAAGCCAGCAAACACAGCACAGGAACAGCTGGCTGGGGAATTCTGGAAGCTGAAGTCCAAAACTCTGAAAAGGGCCACGTTTGAGAAACCCTGCACTGGAAGGTCAGCTGATTGGCCTTTTGTTTAGCTCTGCTATTCTCTCAAAAGTCAAGGATTGTCTTGAAATGCTGCTTGCCATGCAAGAGGCTCACCCCCACCTTCAGGCTGTGTACACACACAATTACCCCAAAGAGAATAAGTCATTTGTCTTACTAGACAACTGGGAGGGGGGCAAGGGGAATGTGAACAAAGACCTACCACTTCGCTGATATATATATCACCATCTAAGCCACCTTTGCCACCCAGACTATGCTAGCCTCCTGCCTGCCAGAAATGTGGGGAGGGGGGAATCTCTTTGGTGGTGGTGGGGGGTGTCACTTCTTATGAGAGTGAGTTTCCTCCATGAGAATGACTAGATGTAAAAGCAGCTACATTCATTGCAAGGAAATCATCCAGCCAGGTTGCCAAACACAAACAGAAGAGATTGCCAGCCTCAGTCCAGCGAGGCCGACATGCATCTGGATGTAGAGCACGTGCAACCTGGGAATGCTTGCCCAGTCTGAGTCTGCTGGCGGGAGCCCGTCCGATCACTGCGGCAGGACAAGCTGGCGGCCTCAGGCGGAGGGGGCGGGAGGGGAGCGCCAAGCCTGTCCGACGGCCAATTTCCAGCAGCACCTGCTATGTGTAGAAGATGATCTCTGGGATCTGTCCATCTTCCACCGAGGTGCCGTTGTTGTTGCCGGCAGCGTAACAGAAAGTAAAACAGGTCTTTGTCCCTGTGGTTGGTGACTCGTGGACCACCTTCCGCAATCCTTTGGTTCCATAGTGAGAGTCGGGTCCCTGTATTACGAACCATTGAAAAACAAAGTTGTGAGAAGGCCATTCCTTGAGTCGCGAGGCTGTTCTGCTGAGGGGCATGGACCACCCCCTGGACTCCTAGGGACGGCAGCGGGCCTGAATGCTGAGCACCCCACCAAAGCGTACACAGCCAGTGGTTTATTTTTAATGATTGCATTTCTGCCTTTCCTCTCAGGAATCCAAGATACCCCACCCCAGGGAGCAGTCTTTGACTTACAACCACAATTGAGCCCAACCTTTCTGTTGCTGAGCAAGACAGTTACGTGTGCTTCGGCGCAACGTATGACCTTTCTTGTCACAGATGTTAAATGAATCATTGCAGTTGGTAAGTGAGTAATACAATGGTAAAGAGAATCCGGCTTCACCATTGACTTATCAGAAGGTCGCAAAAGGTGACCTTCCGGGACACTGTAAGCATCATAAATATGAGCCAGTTGCCAAGCATCTGAATTTTGACCACGTGGCCACAGGGATTCTGCCACGGCCCTAAGTGTGAAAAATGGTCGTAAGTCACTTTTTTCAGTGCCATTGTTCGAACGGTCACGAAACACATGGTTGTAAGTCAAGGGCTACCTGTGCCTTACAAGAATAACCAATCACCCAGGTTCTCTGCTTCCACTCTATCACCATCATGAAGGGCCCACCCAAGGAGATTCAGGACTACAAACAGGGCACAAATAACTAGCACAGTGGTGGCGAACCTATGGCACAGGTGCCAGAGGCGGCACTCAGAGCCCTCTCTGTGGGCACGCGCGCCATCACCCCAGTCCTAGGCCTTCAGTTGGGTTTTATAAAACCTTTTCGCTTTAGACCTCCGCTGCCGTGTGCAAAAAAAAAAAGTTCAATCAGTCAATTTCAACTTCTCGCGGAAAAAATAAGATCTTGCAAAGTTGGAATTGATTGATTGAACTTTTTAGTCCCACCCAGTCTACCGTTACCACCGCAGCCACGCCCACCCAATGGGCCACGCCCACCCAATGGGCCACACCCACCCGGCACTCGACAATGCATAAGTGGGTTTTGGGTTGCAGTTTGGGCACTCTGTCTCTAAAAGGTTCGCCATCACTGAACTAGCAGATCTTAAAATCAGCCTCCTGAGCTGTTCCCTTGCTTTCTCCCCACCAAGCAAAGCAAATTCAGAAAAAGCTCTAGAGTTGCTCTTTCAAGGATATTCCCTCTTTCGAGACTCTGAGCACCTTCAGCGTTGCACAGGCTGTGTAGCTGACAGTGGGCAGGATCTCCACAGGCTCCTTAAACATCACCCGGAAAGTATTGGAGGATCCATCGCAGCTAAATCCAGTGTCGTTTTGGCCCAGGACGGTGTTACTGTCTGTGTGAATTATCTGAAAAGGTGGAAGGAAAAGAGACAGGATATGGAAAATGTAATTATGATTTTTTTTTGGGGGGGGGGGACATATAGTTTTTTAAATTTCTAATATACATGAATGGAAGAAGTCATAGCTTTGTTTATAGAAACAACAGCAATGTTCCTTTCTGAAAACAAGGTCTGGGGCAGTGATGGTGAACCTATGACACCTGGGTCAAAGTTGACACACCACAACATTTTGGACGGCATACCAACGTTCACCAACACCCATTCACAGCTATTTTCAAAAGCATGCCCCGTTCTTGCATGATTTTCAGAGGCTGGGAAGGCCGCATGAAAATGGGCGTGCTTTTCCTGGGGGTCACATACAGATTAACAGAACTGGAAGGGACCTTGGAGGTCTTCTAGACCAGAGGTCCCCAATCTTTTGGGCACCAGGGATCAGTTCCGTGGAGAAAGGTTTTTCCACGGACCGGAGAGTGCGTGGTTTTGTGTGCTGCCTGCATCCCATGGGTAGGGCTTTGCTTGTTTGTGCAGACCGGTTGCTGGCATGCCGCGGCCCGGTACCAGTCCATGGACCGGGGGTTGGGGACCCGTGTTCTAGACTAAGCTCTTGCTCAGGAAGCCCTATACCATTTCAGACAAATGGTTGTCCAATCTCTTCTTAAAAACCTCCAGTTGAAGCATCTACAACAAGCAAGTTGTTCCACTAATTAATTGTTCTAACTGTCAGGAAATTTTTCCTTAGTTCTAGGTTGCTTCTCTCCTTGATTAGTTTCCATCCGTTGCTTCTTGTCCTGCCTTCAGGCGCTTTGGAGAATAGCTTGACTCCCTCTTCTCTGTGGCAGCCCCTGAGATATTGGAAGGCTGCTATCATGTCCCCCCTCGTCCTTCTCTTCATTAAACTAGACATACCCAATTCCAGCAGCCGTTCCTTATATGCTTTAGCCTCCAGTCCCCTAATCATCTTTGTTGCTCTTCTCTGTACTCTTTCTAGAGCCTCAGCATCTTTTTTACATCATGGCGACCAAAACTGGATACAGTATTCCAAGTGGGTTTATATATATATGAATACATTGTTCCACTTTTGTTTGGGTATGTGACACACCAACAGAGTCAAGTAACACATTTTCCAATTTTTTTTGACATGGGGAGCCCAAAAGGTTTGCCATCACTGATCTAGAAAAAATGATGTACCTGTACATTTACTCGAGTTGCTTCACAGCCCATTCATGCAAATCAAATCCAGAAAGTTATCTACCTGTATATTTACTTGGTAATCTGTGGGGCCGTGGATCGAGCCATACAACCCAAATCCAACTATAAATATCCGCTTGTTGACAGAGAACCTACAGAGTTCACACAAACAAACAAACAAAAAAATAGACCAAATCAATGTGAAAGAAAAGAGGCTAACTCCTATTATAAAGTTTTTCCCTTCTTTCTTCTTTGTCCTCTGGGAGACAGCTCTCTTATTTTGAATGCCCAAAATTTCCAAATCCTGAGATTTGAAAGTAACCCAGCAAGTCAGCAATAGCCCCCAATCCTGATCTGCATGCCATCGTTTCAAATAAAAATGAATGGGATGGAAACTCAAAAGGGAACAAACCTTTGAAGTGGTGTCAGATGCTTGTTACTTTACGCATCTGATTACCGTTTGTTTTGTTCCCAGAAGGACCTAAAGGAAGGCTTTCTTTTACTCCAGTATATGAAGTAAAGATGAGTAAACTTAATTAGCCTCAATTTCAGGCTGTTAAGACTGCAAGGCAAACAGCAGACTATGTGATCTGCTGGTATTTATTGATCCATTTATTGTTACCGGAGTAAAGATCAACGTATCATGGGCTGCTTGGCGGGACACGTGTCCCAGTTTAAACTCTCACACCAAGTATAATATAGAAAAAGGGGTGTCCAAACTTGGCAACTTTTAAGACTTCAGAACGTCAACTCCCAGAATTCCCCATCCAGATTGGGCATTCTGGGAGTTGAAGTCTACAAGTCTTACGGTTGCCAAGGTTGGACATCCTTGGTATAGATGGGACATTAACTGGGATACAGATGGGACATTAATTGTATGGAAGACAGCAAGGTGATTCAGGTGAGGGCATACCTGACCCTGCCTATGAATCAATATTTCTCCTCTTCTTAGCCATGTCCCATATTGGGGGTCTATCATCTGAACTTCATTTGTCTGCCTTCGGTCCCACAATGACATTCCCAGGGTTATATTTCATTGCTCAAACTACAGACGGTTCAAAATTATTTTTTTAAGTTTAATTATTTTTCTCCTGGTTTGTGCCCCCTCTTATCCTGGCCCCACCTACTTTTTGAGCACGCCACTCGAAAGAAAAACATGGACATTCTTCCCAAGGCTTCTTTCCTCCCTTCCTTCCACTCAGCAGGGGCACTGATACTTGCTACTCTGTTGATGAATGTAATTCAGATAGCCATATCTGTTTTAGCACAGGGCTTTTCAACCTTTTCACCCATTGTATCACTTTTAGATATGGCTATATCCGAGTACCACCAGTCGCCTAGCAAGGTGTCAAAAACTTGATGACCAAAAAAAAAAAAAAAAAGGAAAAAAGTGACGAAGTACTAGTAGTCCTCGACTTACAACAGTTCGCTTAGTGGCTGTTCTAAGTTACAATGGCATTGAAAAAAGTGCCGAGCAAGACACCTGCCTGCCCACCCGGCGGCGCTCTTCCTCCTGTCCGAGGTTTTCATTGTTGTGAGCATTTCTGTTGAAGATTGGCAGCGGGGGTGGGGTGGGGGAGGTGTTTGGTTTTTATTCCCCCCGTCTGCTGGGTGGTTGCAGCAGGTTTTGGTCACTTCACATGACCCTGGGACACTGTAACCGTCATAAATATGAATCAGTTGCCAAGCATCTAAATGTAAATCACAAGACCCTGGAGATGCTGCAACATTCCAGCTGATCGGCGCTTCTTCTAGGCTCAGCAGAAGCACCAGGATCAGCGCCGAGGTCCAGCTGGAGCCTGGCGCTGATCCTGGCGCTTCCACTGAGTCCTGACAGCCCCGAAGAAGCGCTGATCCTGCCGCTTCCGCTGAGCCCTGACAGCCCTGCAGCTCCAGCCATCTCTCGCTCAGGCTTGTGCGGTGCTGCCACCAGTTCAGCTCATTCCCCTCCCCAGCTACCATTTTTCTAGGATGGTCGCGTACCACCTGTCAGGTGCCAATGTACCCCAGGTGGTACCTGTACCACTGGTTGAAAAGCCCTGCTTTAGATGACAGGATGCTGCTAATCATTTCACCAGACTGGGGTAATTAGAAGTTCTTCCAAAATTTCCCAAGGCAATTCAATGAACCACAAAACTTCCCCACCTGGGAACCCAGTGATAGCTTGAAATTCTTAAGTTTGGAGAGTTTAGAACTGCAACACTTGCAGTCAGATTTACGTATTACATACAACATGGCACATAGTAACGTTTTACTTGCAAATGACATTTTTAGTTTTAATCATAACGTGCAAACAACCACTTTGAACTAATGTACACAGTTTTAAACTCGATTGCAGACCATTTTATTTCTGTAACCGAGTTGTCAAAATCTGAAATATTTTATCCGATTCAGTTGTCTCAGCTACTAACTTTCATAATTTTAATTCTAACTTAACTTCTGGGAACCTCACCCCGTATTTAAGAGGTTCCGAAGGGGGCGTGCATAAGTGCACTAACGTGTCAATCGTCCCTGTCGCATTTTAATTTTTCTAAATTTGGCTCATTTGAATTTGTGATTTTTGTGTGATGAATAAATATACGAAAGATGACGTTTTCAGCGCTTGGTCAATAAGAATACCTGATCCGGTCACTGGTCCCGCTGTATCCCCAGCGGCTTTCCACCTGCTGGAAACGGTTGATGCTGCACTCTTTCCCTCTCAGGCAGCAGCGAGGGCGGTCGATGAACTCCACCCGTGGCTTGGGGTTGACCGTGAAATGAAGGAACAGGCTAACCACCTCGCGGTCAGTGAGGATCCCCGACTGAGCTGGTCCTGGAGAAAGCGGAACACCTAAGATACATTTGTTTCCTGATTTTCCTCCCAGAAATCAGCTCTCTGTTTAGAACAGGGGTCTTCAAACTTGGCCCTTTTATGATTTGTGGACTTCAACTCCCAGAATTCCTCAGCCAGGCACTCTCCCTCCCCCTCTTTTTCCTCTCCCTCTTTCTCCGATCTTCTGTTCACCTGGCAAGCGGGCTTCACGCTGTTCTCGGACAAGCTGACACACATTCTTATTGGGCTGGCTCTCTCCTGCCCTTGGTCTGCCAGTCCTCTTCCCCCACTCAGTGTGTGTGTGTGTGTGTGTGTGTGTGTGTGTGTGTGTGAGAGAGAGAGAGAGAGAGAGAGAGAGAGAGAGAGAGAGAGAGAGAGAGAGAGAGAGAGAGAGAGAGAGAGAGAGAGAGAGAAGGGAAGCGCAAGTGCCTCTCTCTGTCTCTGCAAATGGCGAAGGAAGAAGATGGGAGCTAAAGGAGAAGGCTCAAAGAGCTACATCCGGCTCCAGAGCCGCGGGTTTCCAACCCGTGGTCTAGTGCAAGATGCAAACAGGCCCTATTAGAAGCAAATAGGAATATCTGGTGTTGTTAAGCAGGACAGACAGACTGCCCTGCAATCTAAACTGCCGTTATTATTATTTTTGGGGTCTGTAAACAACAGGCGAGGACCGGGAATCAAAATCAAAATGACGCAGAAATATTTTCGGATACATCAATATCCCTACTAGCACAAAGCTGTTAAAAACCACTGGATCTTTGCAGAGTTAAAACACACACACACCCCCAGCTTTTGAGAAACGGTCCCCCAAATACCTGCAGCAAATTCCTCGATTGTCATCAAGGGGAAGCGAATGAGGGAAAGAGCTTTGCCCAAAGCTTTCCGCTTGTTCTCTGGTATCAGCTGCCACTGTTGTCGCTGGCACTCAGCCTCTGCCCACCTGACCACTGCGTTGAAGAGGCGCACTTCCCGGATGCCGAGGCTGTCTCGCTCCAAAACCGCGACCAAGGTGTCTATCAGACAGAGAGAGGGTCACTACCAGCAAGATTCATCACTCAAAGCTATTTTGGGATAAGGATAAACGTTGGGGGGAAGGGGATGCTTTCACTCTCTATTGAAATCAGCCAGTATTGAAAATCTCCTTGCTTCAAGAACTTAATAGACTGAACTACCAGTTCAGGAAGTACTCTAAATCTCCATTATATGGAGAACCCTGGAGAATCAGTCCTGCCAGACCTCACTTGAGCTTAGTGCATCTTCTAGAATAGACATGCCAAACACAAGGCGCGGGGGCCGGATGCGGCCCACCAAGTGGTTTCATGTGGCCCACGAAGCCATCCTGGAAACGGTGAGGGAACGGCCCCCGCTGCCTTGGCCCTGGCCCAGGCCGGCCGGGAGCCAATGTACAATTTTGTGGTGGCCATCTTGGCACTTGCCCGGGTGGACCATGCCTTGGCACTTGCCCTGGTCCAACCCCCTTCTGCCAGAGACCCTCAGTCTGTCCCACTCCTGCCCAGGCCCCCACAGGCACCCTTGACGCAAATGATGTAGAACTGGCCATGCCCACCCAGTAGGCCACACCCACTCCATACATGCCCACCCAGTAGGCTGCACCCACTCTGTGAAATTGAGTTTTGACACCCCTGTTCTAGAAGAACACACCTACAGGAGAGCCAGGATAGAGCGCAGCACATTGGCCAGTGGAAGCCTGGAGGAAAATCACAAGCAGAATCCAAGGCAATTCGAAGATAACAGAATAACAGAGTTGACAGGGACTTTGGAGGTCTTCTACTCCAACCCCTTGCTCCAGCAGGAAAACCTATACCATTTCAGACAAGTGGTCGTTCAATCTCTTCTTAAAAACCTCCAGTGATGGAGCACCCATAACTTCTGTGAAGTTGTTGGGTGCTCCATCATTGGAGGTTTTTAAGAAGAGATTGAAGGACCCATTTGTTTGTGAAGTTGTTCCACTGATTAATGGTTCTCACGATCAGGAAGTTTCTCCTTAGTTTTAGGTTGGTTCTCTCCTTGATTGGTTTCCATCCGTTGCTTCTTGTTCTGCCTGCAGGTGCTTTGGAGAACAGGGTTGACCCCATTCTTCTTTGTGGCAGCCCCTTAAATATTGGAACACTGCTATCCTGTCCCCCCTAGTGGATGGAAGCTAGAGAGCGAGAGGTAGGCTGTCTCCCAGAGAAGCAGAATCCTTCCAACTATTTGCAAATCAACTTTCCAGACGACAAACTGGCAAGAGGGGGAAGGAGGCAATTCACATCAATCACACAGAGACAAGGATAGCAAGTTGCTACAACTGTTATCTTCCTTCCAGAAGCTGCTTGCTCCCTGTTGTTCCTACAGAGCTTGGGAGAATTTGACCCCAGAAATCTAGCTTTTTTTGCAGGCAGCTTTTCACATAGCAAGACAATGCATTCTGTAACATCATGAACAGCTAGGACAAAACTCCCTCTTTGTCCATCACTTGACGAAAAAGCATGGGGAGGGATGTTGAGACTGACTTGGTCAATGTACAAATGCCGCTCAAAAGGACTCACGTGATTATATGCCCCACTACACAGAAATTTTTTAAAAATCCCTCTACAACAGACATGTCAAACACAAGGCCCGGGGGCCAGATGTGGCCCGCGAAGTGGTTTCATGTGGCCCGAGAAGCCATCCTGGAAACAGTGAGGGAACGGCCCCCGCTGCCTTGGCCCTGGCCCAGGTCGGCCGGGAGCCAATGTACAATTTTGTGGTGGCCATCTATGCTGAAACGCATTCAGTCTTAGCTCCACAAGGCCGTCTGGAAACAGCGAGGAACCAGCCCCTGCTGCGTCGGCCCTGCCCCCTGGGTGCATGCTGGGGAGGTGTCATCCTTTGTGAGGAATGAAGAAATGGACCATGCCTTGGCGCTTGCCCCGGTCCCACCCCTTTCTGCCAGAGACCCTCAGATCTGTCCCACTCCTGCCCAGACCCCCACAGGCACCCTTGACGCGAACGATGTAGAGCTGACCATGCCCACCCAGTAGGCCACACCCACCCTGGCCACACCCACCCGGCCCCCCAAGGGCCACCGCAATGCTGATGCTGCCCTCAATGAAATTGAGTTTGACACTCCTGCTCTACAAAGATACTTATGTTTCACAAGTCAGGCTAAACAGAACTTTTCTAGACAGGTCAATTTTCCATGGATAGCATTTTTTCTTAAGCTATTAGGTGTGGAAAAATATTCAGTCACACAAGGGATAATATTTGCCTCTATTTCACAGATTGATGCTGTATCTCTACTCAGAATCCCTTAGGTTTCATCCAAGGGAAGGTTCTGCTGAACTCCACAGCTTTATTATGATTATTATCCTTTGTGATTGTAATTACTTTGTTGTTTTGCATGTACACTGAGAGCTTATGCACCAGAGACAAATTCCTTAGGTGTCTAATCATGTTTGGCCAATAAAGTATTCTATTCTATTTTTAAAAAAGACTTTGCATAAAACCCACAGCAGAAAAACTTTCTTCCTTTCCTGAGATTGAAACAGGAGGCTGCACCTAAATTGTAAACATTCAAGCTTCTCACTTGGATATAACAACTTTAAGGACTGGGACCTGAATGTCCTTGTTTTCTTCTTCCACCTTTTGTCTATCTGTCCCTCTCACTTCTTGAACCAAGTTTTAAAGCTTGTGGAAAAGAGCTATCTCTCTTTCTTGTAATTGTACAGATAACTGTGAACAAGTCTAAAACTGAAGAGCAGAATAACGTGATTTAAAGAAATAAACTGCACTAGAAATACAACTGACATTTGCAACCTGTATAAAGAAGACAAACTAAACAGGTTAACAGTTTTGCATCTATTCTAATTTTACTTGCCAGTGGCAGGGACAAAAGCCTAAATGGAGGTTTTAACAGGCCCAATTTAAACTGCTTATCTTACAGCTAGGTATACCTTGAGAAACACAGAGAACAGTGATGGCGAACCTTTTAGAGACTGAGTGCCCAAACTGTAACCCAAAACCCACTTATGCATCGTCGGGTGCCGGGTGGGTGTGGCCAATTGGGTGGGCGTGGCTGCGGTGGTAACAGCAGACTGGGTGGGACTAAAAAGTTCAATCAATCAATTCCAACTTTGCAAGATCTTTCTTTTTCCCGCGAGAAGTTGAAATTGACTGATTGATTGAACCTTTTTTTTTTTTGCACACAGCGGCGGAGGCCTAAAGCGAAAAGGTTTTATAAAACCCAGCTGAAGGCCTAGGATTGGGGCGACGGCGCGCGCGCCCACAGAAGGGGCTCTGAGTGCCGCCTCGGGCACCCGTGCCATAGGTTCGCCACCACTGACATAGAAGGACACCTCTGTCAATTTTGTCACCTCAGGGTACAGAAGAAGCACCCAAGCAAAAGAAAACTAGCACAAACTGTTGGAATATCTTTTAGTTCTGAGAAAAGCTTACCCAGGTCAATATCCGTGAAGCCTTCTGCATTGATCGCATCTGAAGTATTTTTATCTATGTTTTCCAGGCAAAGGCTGGCCAACTGGGGCTCATCGAAGAGTCTTGCCTAAGAACCAGCCAACAATCAGTAAATGAAGGAGCATGTTAACTTCAGGACTTTTTACCCCATTCCATTCCCTAATTTGTAGGAGGGTGAAGATTTCATACCAATAAATGCTCTGTAGGCACAGAAGGATGGAATAAAAATGTCATACAAATACATATCTACAGATGAAGTGATGACTATGCCTCATAGTTTATGCATTTGGTATTGGGTTACATTGGATCTGGTGTTGTCATGGCATCCAAACCAGGCGAGCTACAATTTCCTTAAGAACTTCACCACTTGGTCTGTGGTTTGCAAATATATTTGCTGTGGTTTGCAAATATTATTTCAGCCATCTATATACCTTAGGATGACAAATGTTACCAAGACCGTGTGCAACAAATCAAAGGGGGAAAAATCATAAAAACAAACACATAAATCCATATTTAAATGTTAAAACCATAGGAATCAATCTAGAAAACCAAATAAGACAGAATAGGCCCCTTCCTAGGCTCAATTTTAATTCTGCCTGGACTGCATTCCATGGTTTGTAAACAACACCAGAAAAAGTCCTTTCACTTGAATACACACGGTGGCTCCACGTGTACTCCACTGAGCAACAAGACCAGTCCTGTTTGTTTTCTATCCAGTTTTTAACATAAGCCAGGAAAATCACCAGGGTGTACTATGGAAGGTCATAAGGATCCATCTCAGCTTTGCAGAGACTTGATCAGCGAAGGCGGGCAATTAAAAGTAATCCTCAACTTATGACCACAATTAGGTCTGGAACTTCTGTCGTTTAATGGTGCAATTGTTAAATGAATCACGCCCAATTTTGCAATCTTTTTGCTGTTGTTGGCTTCCCCATTGACTTGGTTTCTCAGAAGTCCCCTGGGAAAGTCACAAATGGCTATCACACGATCCCAAGATGCTGCAAATTCATAACCATGTGCCAGTTGGCAGGTGCTCAGATTTTGATTATGTGACCACGGGGATACAGTGGCACTGATAAGTGCAAGGACTGGTTGTCACTTTTTTCGGCGATATAACTTCAAAAAGTTGTTTTAAAAAATGGTCGTAAGTTGAGGACTACCTGTCAGTCAGTGTCAGCACCTTCCTTATCTCATGCCAGGAACTTTTCAATGGAAGTGGCGAGTCCCTAGGCAAAGAATTTCAAATATACCTGGGTTAAAAGCATGAAAGCATTGTCTGCTCTGAGATTTTTCTTCAGAAACTCCACACAGTGAGCCTCGAGGGCAGGGACTGCGTATTTTTTTGCAGTGTAAAGAGTCGTCATCACCGTCTCTGGCCCAATCTGAACTTCATCTGAATAAAGAAATCTAAGAGGGAAAATGGGGGGGGGGGGGG
>NW_015386393.1:6118505-6124510 GCF_001527695.2 Protobothrops mucrosquamatus
ATGAGGACTAGGATCCTCTTTTTAAAATTGGAACTCTTTAGACAGAGTGTGCTGTACTGGGCAGCACACTGGCGTATTGGTTACATATTTTTATTTACTACACTTCTGACTTTGATTTGCAGATTTTAAAACCAAGTCAGTCAGTGACTTTTGCAGTTGACATATTCTAATCCATCTCTCCAAACATTATTCTGGCAAACCTGCATTTGTTATAAAATGTCTATATTTATGTAGAGTCTTGGGGTTTTTTAATACTTAATTCAATATCCATTATATTGTCTGCCTTTCTGACAGGACACATGGGATGATCGGATCCAGATATATCTATAGTAGTTAATTAAATTGCAATACCAGGCTGATCATAATAGTACAATTTGGGGATTGTGACTCACCAGCTTTCTTTCCCATATCTTTACTGCTATCTCCTAAGGGCTTATAAGCTATACATGAATGGAAACTACACTTACAAGAGACCCAGCTTGAAAAAGAGAAACAGATGTTCTACTGCCAAGTTTTGAGGGTAAAAAACATGATATCGGGCCTGGAAGTAGAAGTAAAAAAAAAAGAAGCAGAAGGGGCAATCTTTAAATACACTGCTTCTCAGACATGCATTTTAAAAGCATGCAAGAAAAAGAAATTAATCTGATCCAGGCTAAAAAAAGGGGTGTGTGAAAAATCAGAAAGAGAAGCATAAATACGGGGGCTGGAGCAGGAGAGAGGGAGGAAACCAGTTTAAAAAGCTCTAAAAATACAGGATTGCCTTCTAGGACATAGCATGTCTTCCTAAAAAACTATAACTTAGAGCAGTGGCCCTCAACCTTTTGGGCACCAGGGGCCAATTCCGTGGAGAGTTGTTTTGCCGTGGACTGGAGGAAGCGTGTTTTTGCGTGCAGCCTGCATCCCACTGATGAGCTTCAATTGTTTTCACGGCCCAGTTGCTGGCATGCCACGGACCGGTGCCAGTCCACAGACCAGGGGCTGGGAACCCCTGAGCTACAGCCCTTTTAAAATATGTATTTAAAATAAAAATGATCCCCAGGATTGCACTGCATCAGCCCTATTGCAGACAGGTTGCGATTGGGGTGGGGTGGGAATCATTTTACTTGCGTAAAAGCAGACTTACTTCAGCAAAGCTAAGAAAGCA
Source organism: Protobothrops mucrosquamatus (assembly GCF_001527695.2). Classification (NCBI taxonomy): domain Eukaryota; kingdom Metazoa; phylum Chordata; class Lepidosauria; order Squamata; family Viperidae; genus Protobothrops; species Protobothrops mucrosquamatus. The sequence continues at coordinate 6,119,650 of NW_015386393.1, forward strand.
GCAGGCTCTACATCGGGTAATTCTATTTCCGTGGAGGTTGTTGCCATCCCGCCATTGAACATTGCATCAAAGACGGCGCTGCCCACAGCCAGCACAAACCTGACATATGAAAACACAAACAAGAAAAGCCTCACTTGACTGGATTCCGTTCTCAATCTTTCATCTATTTTTATTCCATAATACCACATTTCATCCCCCAGAATTAAGAGTTACATAAATTAGACTACTGAGAATGATGCTGAAAATTCATCCAGATTCCAGCACGTAGGTCATACAGGCTGAAATAAAAGTGGATACTTTTAACAATTGTGGTTATATTACACAGTTTCTAGATAAAGTGGCTTGAAGTAGTTTTAACTGTATATATGCTGTGAGAATCTCCCTGGGTTCCTTTCTCTGAAGAAAGACAACGCAAAAAGAAACTGCATGGGAAGAAGTTTCTCTATTTTATTTGGTCATTAACAGTACAAAGCTTGTTTCTGGAACAGCTGATAACGGACTGGCATATCAGCAAGATTCATATACATTTTTTAGCCTTTGGTTGTGAGTGAAATATGTTCTTATTCAAGAAAGCATGAAATATAGCTTTTACGATTAGAGGAGAAATATTCTGTTTGCTACCTTCTTTATATCAGCAGAGATCTTCCTGGCTAGGCAGAGGTGCTAAATTCTGTTTCCTGCCTGTCAACGATCTATTATAAATGGATATGGGTTTCTCTGACTCCAGATAACAAGGTTGTTAAAAGGAGGGGGGGGGGGACAGTTCAAAGACTTTTTAACTTCTGTCAATAAATGTTTTACAGCTGTGTTAAGTTTTACTCTTGTTAGTCCTTAACACCAAATTCAGGGCCTTTTAATAAAAGCTGTTCTGCTATAGGAAAAAAATCAAGAACAAAGTTTGAGAGACAAATACATTATTGGCCTCATGATGCAAGAATGAGTATCTATTCTAGCCCAAGCCAACAGCACTGGTTTTAAAACTTTTCATATTCTGGAAAAATATTACACTGTCATGTAAATATTAGTCTTTTATTCTGTAAATCTCTGTGCAATTTAGCTGCAAGAAAAATGTTCTGTTTGGTGTCTTAACATGCATAAAGAGAGTTTTAAAAAGAAACCTTTCATTTTACAATTGCTCCCCTTACTCTTAGCAAGCATCAGCTCTGTTGTGCAAAAGTGTCATGAGATGCACTGCACTCCTGGTCAGGATTTTGAATTCCATTCTTAAGTAGTACAAAGGCTCTATTTAGTAGCAGCAAACAGATATGATTTCAGTGTTGTAGGAACCCGTTAATGTGCGTACATGTTGAGGAAATGTGTGATGCTGCAAACTTATTGAAATTAATTTACATTGTTATAAAATTTCACAGACATACCAGGTGTTAATAAATCATTTCCTAATTTCAAATCCGGTACATTTTATTGAATAGTTCTGTACAAATCAAACAACACAATCAAACCACAACTCCACCCCCACCACCAGCAGTGAATCAACCTCAAACAAACCCAGCACAGACTGGCACCAGCTATCCTAGTGCTTGATCACTGGTTGCAAATGAACAGGCCAGATATAGCTAGTCCCTTGGAACTGTTGTGGACCAAGTCCTCCCTCGAATTTCCAACTGAAACATCCCTTCTAGCTAACATATTATTTTAAGTCTTGCCCATGGGTGCAGTAAGCAAAAAATGGTCCATGGCCTCTTCAGTTCAGTTGTGATATTGCACAGAAAAATCAGCAACCCCACAGTGTATCTGAACTCTGCATCTGAGAATGCAGACTTTTATTTGTGAAAGCCAGGCCAAATTTAACTGTGCTTTCTTTGCCTGACTTCTGAACTCCTGCACCCTATTGTGCATAATCCTCACACCCTCAACCTAATAACACCAACAGGCTACAAAACAGAAAACAGCCTTTTCAACGCTATTTGTCCACAATAAACTCTACCTAATCCTTTCTGGTTTTCCAGCCTTTCCCCACCCCAATGCCAGACCCCTCTTCAACCCCACCCATCCTACCTCATTCATTCCAGTCTCTCCAAGCCCCTTACTCTTCATCCCAAATCTGCCACCCTGTTCCTTCCTCCAGCATAAGGACAAGAGGGGGGAACTGGCTTTTGCTGGAAGCCTCAAGCAGGAGCAAACCAGCCATCCCTTGGGTGCCATTTTTAAGTTGCCATTTTTTTTTGCACTGAGCAGGAGGGTGGACTCCATGATCTCAATGGCCCCTTTCCATTCTAGGAATGGTCTAAATTTCACCTCCAAAGACTGACATCCCCCAAAATACCTCCAGGGCCCCTACGGACTTCTCCCTTCCCCACATACTGCATACAGCCCTACTGATGGCTACCCTCCAAGGACAGGACCTCCATCTTTCTCTTTCTCCTCCTTGAGATGGGGAGGGCTCTCCACCCCATTCCTCCCTCCCTTCCCAATTCCCAAGCACCCTCCCCAAGGAAAGAGACCCGACTCCCCCATTTCTCTTCCGCCAAGCCCCCCCCCAAAGACCCCCTTCATCAGGAACAGAGCGCCCCCCCTCCGCCCAAAGCCCCCTTCTCCGACCTGTGGGCGGGGATGCGCTGGGCGCCGGCCCGGCCTTTGCCCACCAAGAAGTGGACGTCGCTGAGCACCTCGTTGTTGAACAGGAAGGCGAAGCGCTCCTGCACCGTCGGCTTCGTCGCCTGCCAGTTGTAGGCCGGCTCCCGCGGCCCGGGCAGCAGCGGCGAAGAGGAAGAGAAGGCTGGGCCCGAGGGCGAAGCAGCCGCCGCCGCCGCAGCCCCGCTGGCCGCCCCCGGCAGCGGGTTGCTGCTTCTTCCTCCCGCTCCGTGGTTGTGCGTAGGCCCGGAGGAGGAGGAGGAGGAGGAGGCCTGAGGCGAAGCAACGGCGAGAGGCGGGGACGGCAGCGCTGCCTGAGGCGGCGAGAGCAGCAGCAGAGGCCCGTCGCCGCTGTTGGAGCAGCACGAGGGCGGCGGCGCGGCCGCAGGCGAAGCGGGGAGCGGCGAGGGCGGCGGGGGCGGCCCGTTGCCGGCCTGAGGGGGCGACGGCGCCGAGGCGTTGGAGGAGAGGCTGCCGCAGCCCCCGCCGCTTCCGACGGGCCCGGCTCCGGCCGCCATTTTGCGCGGAGGCGGCTGCCGGGGAGGGGCCGCCTGCAGCAGGAGGAGGGGGCGGCCGCCGGAGAGGACGACGAGGGCGGCGGCCAGGAGGAGGCCCGAGCGCGGCGGTGGAGGAGGAAGAGGAGGAGGCGGCGGTGGGGTGGCTGGGGAAGGCGGGCGGCGGCAGCAGCAGCGGCCGCGGCCCATGAGGCGAAGAAGCCCGAGCGGGCAGGGCGACGGCGGCGGCGGGTGAGGAGGAGGGGCTGCCATGCCTGCCCCGCTGTTAATTACGAGGAGGAAACGAAGGAGAGAGAAACGCGTCTTTTCCCCTTCGGTTGGGCTGTGATTGAGTGCAATGGCCTCTGGGTTTTGGTTTTGGTTTTTAAAAGAAGGGATTTATTATGACATTGAGGCGCTTCAGGAAAGAAAAAAAGGCTTTGAAAACGCGGCTGGGAGGGTTTCTGTCCACGAAGAACGGGCGGTGTGGTGTGGATGCAGAGGTCCTGATCCTCTGAAAGTAGAGATTTTGAAGTTTTTTTTAAAAAGGGGGGGCTGTTTGAGATAGAGTCTTGTCCTGACAGAAAATATTCTGATTTATTTTTTTTAAGGGCTGCCTTCTCGCCATCAAAGGGTGTTTTGTGTGTGTTTGTACACACACAAGCACATATTACTGTTTCCGGGGATAGTCGTTTCAAGCAGGCAAAGGGAAAAAGTGTTTCTGACAGAATTAGAAAAGCAGTTAAAATGTTTTAAGTAAGAAAACTGATTTTTTTCTTTTAAAAATAATCGTACAGTATCTCACTCAGGGATAAATCAATTCAGAATTTTTTTTTCTATAGGAATGGCTATTGCATCACCTATTCAAGTATTTATAAGGCATCCTATAATAATTCTCAGGTGATGGATATCATGGAATAAGAACAAGTGAAATGCTAAAGTAGATTTGTAACTGTTGTTACTGTGGACGTGTTCCCCTGAAGAATAAAAGAAAACCACTCATTAGAAATAATCCCCAAAGAATAAGAAATCCTCCATAAGAATGAAAAAAAAAATCCCCTGTCTCTCCCTGAATGGCTTATTCCCGGTTTTTAGCCTAGGAAACTTTGTCTCCCTTCAAAATTTCCATTCATAAAACTAGGTCTCTATACAGAGGGAGATGCAGATGGATAGACGGAAGCCAGAAATACAAAGAACTAAAGTTAAATAGAAGCTGATCACCCAAGCCAAACAAAATTAAAAAGACAAAACATTTATGCCCATACTTCCTTTACTCATAATGCGCAACTATGAAAACCACATATACAAGAACAAAAAATGTACTGATATAGAAAATAACAGTTGGAAGGGACCTTGGAGGTCTTTTAGTCCAACCCTTTGCTCAAGCAAGAAACCTATAACATTTCAGACAAATGATTGTCCAGTCTCTTCTTAAAAACCTCCCGTGTTGGAGCACCCACAACTTCTGGAGGCAAGTTGTTCAACTTATTGTTCTGACTATCAGGAAGTTTCTCCTTTATTCTAAATTGGTTCTCTCCTTGATTAGTTTCCATCTGTTGCTTCTTTTTTTTTTTTCAATTTTTTTTTTTATTATTTTCAACATAAAAAAAAGAACACATCACAAGTACATCACAATGAAACCCCCCCCACCCCCCACCCGGACTTCCCAAACCTAATCCCAGGATACTATTCATCTAAAAGTAACCTTATATTAATATCCCTAACTCCACAAAATGTAATTCTACATAAGTAGGTGAAATATATATATATGTATA
>NW_015386393.1:6126277-6132255 GCF_001527695.2 Protobothrops mucrosquamatus
GAGCTTTGCCAACTTTCAATTGTTTAATTGCATTTAAAATTTCATCTGTTGTAATCTCACCATCCATGATTTTCTGTTGTTCCAGTGTAAGTTTATATATGGGTGAAGATTGTAAATATTTATCAATATCTTTACTATTTATAGTTTCTGATGAGTACAAATGCGAATAAAATTCAGTAAATGCCTTTTTAATCATTTCTCCATCTGTTGCTTCTTGTTCTGCCTTCAGATGCTTTGGAGAATAAGTTGACACAGACATCCCTTCTTTGTGGCAGATATTGGAACACTGCTATCATGTCATCCCTACTTTTTATTAAACTAGATATACCCAATTCCTGCACCGTTCTTCATATGTTTTAGCCTCCTAATCATATTTGTTGCTCTTCTCTGCACTCTTTCTAGAGTCTCAACATCTTTTTTTATATCCTGGGGACCAAAACTGGATGCAGTATTTCAAGTGTGGTCTTACCAGGGCATTATAAAGTGGTACTAACACTTCAGGTGATCTTGATTCTATCCCTGTTAATGCAGCCTAGGATTGTGTTGGGTTTTTTGGCAGCTGCAACACACTGTTGGCTCATATTTAAGTGATTGCCCAAGATCCCTCTCGCAGTTACTACTGTTGAGTTATTATTAATATACACTTATTCTGTATCTGTGCATTTGGTTTTTCTTGGCTAAATGTAGAACCTTACTTTTCTCACCATTGAATTTCATTTTGTTTGATAGGGCCTAGTGTTAAGTCAATAACGATTTCCTCCAGCCATGGCAGCACCCATCGTCAGACACATGCACGCATTTCCTTCATACACCTAACACAAAGGGTCAATTCTGTACAAATCATATCAATGTACCATCCAGTTGCTAGCTGCCCCCAAGAACAAAACCTCTTTGTCCTAGAAATAAACCAATTGAACCTCCTTTCCACAGCAGCTGCCTGGTGTCTGTCTATTTCTCCCAGCTTGGAAAAGGACCCTGCAAAAAAATTTTAACATTACAATTAGTCTTGAAGTAGAGCTACAGTAATTAAGCTTTCCCTGCATATTCCTAGTATGCAATTACATCCTGATTATTATTATTTTTGTTAACCAGACAACCTGTTGAATCATTTCAGAGAGATTTCCTTATCTAAACAGAAAAATGATTCAGGAGCAGGCAAAAAAAGCAATGGAAACAGGAATGATTTCTGGATTCCTGCCAACTTCCCCATTGAATTTCCTTGTGGGAATGTAGCAGGGAGCATCAAAAATCTTCCCTTCCCTCCAGGCAAGTAAATAGCTGCTGTTGGGTGGAAGAGGCAGCAAGGAATTGCTAAACTGACTGGGAAGTTATAGAACAGTGATGGCGAACCTTTTAGAGACCGAGTGCCCAAAACCCGCCTCCTGCCCCCACTCCGCCTCCCATCCTGCCTGCTCCGCTTCCTGCCCCGCCCACCCACAGGGCCATGCACCGCCTCCATGGCCCGCCGCAGCAGATCACCCAGGTAGCCCTGCAGCGCCCAGGCAGCCACGCCCTCCGCCCACACTCCGCAGCATCATCTGCACGCTATGGAGCGCGAGGGCGGAGTCTTGTCCCTGCTGCCTGGCTATGTCCTTGGCTGCGCTGCTCCGTGCAGGCTGCGCCTGGGGGCGACTCTCCTCCAGGGGGGCTGCTGGTGAGGAGGGGGCCGTGGGGGGAGGTGGGGCTGGGGCGACATGCACGGGCCCACAGAGAGGGCTCCGAGTGCCACCTCTGGCACGCGTGTCATAGGTTCGCCACCACTGTCATAGAACATTGAAAATGAAGCTCACATGACCACAGCAACCGCCAGGAGCACTGAAGCAGCCATAACCATAACTTTCCCAAATTTCATTCCCTTGAGAGTCCTGGGTCCCAAATTGTGGATATAATGTGTAAATTAGCCCATTTGAGGTATCTGGGTTCAGAAAATGTTACCCTATTAATTACTGTTTCATCCAGTCAAAGATCAGGACAAGAGTTTTAATAGTACCGTATATAGATGAAGTCTTCAGTCCAACAGTAGTTAAGACATTGGACTTGGATGGAGTAGACCCACCCTCAGCCATAAAAGCTCCCTGGTGGATTAATCAACAATTTATCAATTAAATTATTCTTGGTGACACTCAAATAAGCAATTGACAATCTGTGGGGAAGGTAGCACAAGACGTTCTTACGGCAAGCATAGAAATAAGCAGTAATCTATGATAATTTAGTACATTACAGAAATTCATTGAGAGAAAGGAGTTTAGACAATAGCACATTCTGTTCAATGAGAAAGATGAAGCAGGAGCTCAGTGTGTGGCAGTATTTAGCTACAACTGGAGAAGCCAAAAAGAAATGGAGAAACTTGCCACAACAACAAAGAAAATCTGAATTTTGGAGGCTTCTCACCACAGCAAAGAGGAAGGAAAAAAAAATTGCAAAATGTATTGTTCAGAGAAAGTGAGACACGCTGATTCTACTTTGCTTTGCTTGAAAATGGGGAATAAAATAAAATGTTCTCCATTGAAAAGAGAGGAAACGCCGTTGCTGCGCGAGCTGCACTGGCTGCCGGTGGCCTTCCGGGTGCGCTTCAAGGTGTTGATTATCATCTTCAAAGCGCTCCATGGCATCGGACCTGGCTATCTCCGAGACCGCCTTGTGCCTCAGATTACCTCTCATCGGCCGATACGCTCCCACAGAGTGGGTCTCCTCGGTGCCGTCAGCCAGACAGTGCCGGCTGGCGACCCCCAGGGGGAGGGCCTTCTCGGTTGGAGCTCCCACCCTATGGAACGAACTACCCCCAGAGATCCGGGTGATCCCGGATCTCCCTTCCTTCCACCGCGCCCTCAAGACATGGTTATTTAAGTTGGCAGGACTGGCCTAAGGGTTATTTTTTAGCTGGGTTTTATAATATTTTTTAAAATAACAAAGGCCTAATAATATTTCATCTTAATTAACATTTTAACTTTAGTATTTTTTGTATTTATGTATTTGTTTTTAAAAGGCTGTAAGCCGCCCTGAGTCCGCAGGGAGAAGGGCGGGGTAAAAATATAAATAATAAATAAATAATAAATTGAGAGCTAGTTTAGTGGTAAAGATGCTGGATGAGGAGCAATTCTAGTTCATCTTCAGTTATGGAAGCTCCCTATGGAATTCTAGGCCTATTATTTTCTCAGTCCAACTTACTCCCCAGGTTTTGGGGGAGAAATGGAAAGAGAGAACACTGTACATGCCACTTTGAGCTGAGTGACAGACAAAATATAAACAGCATCTGTTATCAGTAGCTGCTTTTAAGTGTTCTCTGGTTTCATCTGCTTAGTTTGCTCCTGAAGCCACAGTTCTCCAGGAGCTGGGGACTCTATTCAAAGGGAGGATATTGTTATGCTATTCTTTTGTCTGATTCTGGATCCAGCTGATCAGGTGAACATGGATGACTGTTCTAAACTGAGAAAGCAAGACTGCTTAGGGCAGTGATGGCGAACCTTTTAGAGACTGAGTGCCCAAACTGCAACCCAAAACCCACTTATGCATTGTCGAGTGCCAGGTGGGTGTGGCCCATTTGCTGGGTATGGCCCATTGTCTGGGCGTGGCCACAGTGGTAACGGCAGACCAGGTGGGACTAAAAAGTTCAATCAATCAATTCCAACTTTGCAAGATTTTTTTTCCAGCGAGAAGTTGAAATTGACTGATTGAACTTTTTTTTTTTTGCACACGGCGGCGGAACCCAGCTGAAGGCCTAGGACTGGGGCAACGGCATGCGTGCCCACAGAGAGGGCTCTGAGTGCCGCCTCTGGCACCCGTGCCATAGGTTCGCCACCACTGGCTTAGGGACTCCTGAAGATTGTTCCCATATTTAAGAAGGCAATGCACTGGAGGGAGTTTGATTCAGCACCTTTAAGGCTGAGGAACTTCCTTGTACTTTACTGCTAGTCAAGTACGGTAAGTAGTCTCTATTCTTTGAGGCTCAAATCCATCCAGCCTACATTAGCTCAAATGTTTCTCTTCAAGATAATCAAAGAAAAAAGCTGGGCAAGTGAGAAGGACAACTCAGACCTGGTTGTCCATCTCTGCAATTCTAACTTCAACACTCTGTTGAAAGCAAAGTCATTGCTGATCCAGAAAAAAAAGAGGAGGTGAAAATCAACAAAGAGACCAACAAAAGAGTAAGGCTGGGCTACTTGACAGCGTTGGGATAATGGCTTTCTTCCTAACTTTAATTATCAAAAGGTTCAAAGTCTTTTTGATTAAGAAAATGTGTTCCAAGGAAGAACCAGATGTCATTTAAAAGTATATGCTTACTGTTGCTCATTACCGTTCATGCTCCAGCAAACAAGTTATGCAGATGGTTATTTTGGGGGCTACAGCTGCCATTATTTTTACCAAAACCCTTCAGAAAGCACTGGGTTGAAGATGTCTGTATAATGAAAAAGTCATAATTGGGTCTTTTAAACATCATCTTTATTCCCTGTTCATAAAATTGTTATGAGGAATGGTATGCCTCTTCCAAATGTATAAAAGTACCAAAACTGCAGAAGGAAACTATGGACTGAGAGACAGTGACTGGCCCAAAGTCACCCAGCTGGCTTTCACATCTAAGGTGGGACTAGAACTCAGAGTCTTCTGGTTTCTAGGCCAGCACCTTAGCCATTACACCAAACTGGCTCTTGTTATATTGATTTTATCTTGAAGTAAAAAAAAATATTTTAAAGTTATATTGATTCTATCTTGCAGGGACAAAAATCTGGTCACACAACAGCCAATGGAAGATATATTTCATTGTTTGGGAGGAACATAACCTCAACACTACCAAATTCTGGAGCTGTGCACGTTGCAGGCAAGAAATGAAAAATGTGTTTGGACATTAGAAATTCTGGCAGCCATGATGTAAAATGTACCAGTTGAACACTAGAGGTAGCTACAGACCAGGATACAATGTAGAATTAGACTCACTGACTTCCAGTTATAAAATTCTGCAGCAAAGTTATAAAGCTTCAGAGTTTGGTCGGTCTGCCTGAAGAAACCTCACACAGCATTGCCCACATCTTTAGAAGTAGATCATTATATGTATGTATTTTAGAGACTAAAATGGATGATCTGAAACTTAAGCTGGCCACGAACAAGGAGTGTATATCAGAGGTGGTGACCCTTTGAGAGCTGTATGCAACGAAATTTCATTTTGATGTATGCCGATTGGTGTACATTCAAAGTGACAATAAAGTTGTTGTTGTTATTTACATGGAATATTCTTCCCCTGGAGGAGAGAGAGATCCTGACTCTCCTGGCCTTCTGAAAAGAAGGTAAGACATGGTTCTGCAGCATCACTTGGGGAGCCCAGGATAGCACGTAGCCAAGGGGCTGGTTCGTCCCCTGAAAAACCTTCCCTTTACATTTTAACTAATTTTAATCTCTTAGTTCTTCTTAATTTTTTTAAAAATGTTTGCATATACTGCTTTATATTTTGACATTTTATTGTACACTGCCCATGTCTGGATGGTACAGAAATGTGAAAAATAAAGAAATTTATTTAAATTTAGAAATGTATACGGCCACTCCTCTTAAGCAAATAATCTGGGCAATGCTATAAAAATGCACAAATACAATCAATACCAAATAAACACACCAGAACTGAGGTGTGTTTCAGTCTTCAGTCAAAAATTTACCAGTGTTGGCCTCAACAAACAACACCTGTTGTGGATATACGTAATTTACTTGGACTTCAGTAAGGCATTTGATAAAGTAGATCACAACCTACTACTTGATAAGATAGAAAAATGTGAGTTAGACAGCATCACCACCAGATGGATTCGTAGCTGGCTGACCAGCTGTACTCAGCGTGTGGTCCTCAATGGAACCTTATCTACATGGAGGGAAGTGTGTAGTGGGGCCCCGGGACTCTGTTCTAGGCCCAGTGCTCTTCAACATCTTCATCAATGATTTGGACGAGGGGATAGATGGGGAACTCATCAAATTTGCAGACGACACCAAGCTGGCAGGAG